>NC_081407.1:960065946-960313446 GCF_030272615.1 Cryptomeria japonica
CCAAAACCATATGAACCCTATCTAAGTATAATGTAGCAACCCCCTGTACCTATCCACATATGGCTGACAGTCTCACCTGTCCTATACACCTATTGGTCGAGTAACCACAATATGCTCCCAAGCCCAGATATGGAGAAGTGTCACTCCCGCAGACAAGCTAGCATACTCCCTATACACCACCAGATGCATATCATGATATAATTGAGCCAACATTGTGACTCCCCACGCATATTGCACACCATCATGAACCATGAAATAAAGGCACCTTCTCCATCCAACATGAAATCCATGCCCTCCCAGATCAGGTATAATCCGTCCACTCAAGAATCCACAAATCACCAGTACCACATGAGGAATACACTGAATACCAATTGCCCTACCCAAGTGCATCCTACTCTTGTCTAGCATCGGTGGGGTCTCATACTCGCAAGCTTGCCGAAGATAAAAGTCCACTACATCCAAATGGTACTCAAGAATGACACCATGAATGGGGATCTTCAAGATCCTCCATACATCCAGAAGAGTCACTATCACCTTGCTAGTAGGAAGCCAGAAGGTGTTATACCTACTGTCCCACCTCTCAACTAATGTTGTCATCATCACAGTATGAGCACGTATCCTCGGCCACCTGCCCACAAAATGCAACCCTAAAGTAGCTAAAACCTCCAACTCATCAGGCCACAACTCTCGATATAAACTCACAGTAGTGGGCCAATGCTCCCTCAAAGTCAATGGCCCCAACTCAACTTGCATCTAGAAAAACCAATTCATTATTTCTGTGTCCTCAAGTCCTATTCTACCCTCCAGGTCTAGCCATACCCTCAAACTATCCCAAAAATTCTGCATGCGCCACTCTACAGGCACACACGCTAGCAAAGACCCTAAACCTCCACCTCCCCCTGCCTACAACCTCCTTCACCGTGAGCGCCCACGTAGCACCTTGAGTGCCCGCATGGATGCACAAGCACCTGCGCTAGACACTTCTCCCCCCCCCCCCCCAAAAAAAAAAAAAACCTATTCTACTCGCCTATTGCTTTTGAGCGCTCGCTAGTGCTCGTGATACCCCATTGGTGCGCATGCTAAAAGGGTGATCAATGTGTGTGCCTCACCACATCTTGGCCCTAATCTAATCCCTAATTATACCCTTAGCCTAAAAAAATAAAAAAGGGGGATAGTCCTACATACCGGTGGTCCATAGCTAGTGGGTTTGTCGTATTGTTAGATCCTCTCCATGCGATGATCACGTGTGGGAATGCAATCCATCTCTCCTTCTCTCTTCTAGGCTCTAATTGGCTCCAAGGCATGTGTGTAACAATGACTCCTCATTGGGCCCTTTGTGGCTTATATGGGCCCCTTGAAGGCCCATTCCCCCTGCAGTCTCTCTTCTTCTATATTCTCTTCTACTTTTTCTACATCTACTCCCTCTTTCTCTTTCACTTATCTCCTCCACTCAAATTCTTTCTTCTCTATTTCGAGAATTTTTCGTCAATTTTACTTTCGACAAAATTCTCAAGGGGGCATACACCTCCCATGCTTTACACTGGGGCATCTATTTCCTCTTCTTCTATCTTTTACCCACCACCAAATTTGTCATTGCATAAAAGAGGGGCAAAATGTAGACACTTAAAATAATTATTTTAATTATTTAAGTTCCTGACATAATTAATTTATTAATTATGCCAATTTTTAATTCCTTCTCAATATTAATTAATTATGATTAATATTGTCACTATAGTCTGTTGATTGATTTATTTAATAAATCAACCCCCTTTTTATTCCTCTAAAAATCCTCAATATTATATCTCCTCAAATTTCTCCTCTTAACTAATTAATTCCAATTAATTAGTTAACCTAGGTGATTCCTACAAATCACCTTTTTCCTAATCCATCATTAACTTAATAAATTCTTCTAGAAACTCCCTAAACTCACTTAGCATTACTCTTCTAATTTTTAATTCCCTCCACTCATTCTCTCTCCTAGTCAAATCCTCCTACAAATTTTATCTACCCTAATCCCACCTAATCTTTCTTCTAATCCCTCTCCTAATGAGTTGCTAGTGGCTAATCATCATGATTAGCCACAAAGTCAACTCCTTGTCCCTTCCATCTAACCACTCTCCTTAAATGCTCTTTTTCTAGGTGAATGTGATATTTTCAAAATCTCACACTCCTCTAAGCATCCCATCTTCCAAGGAATTTTTAATTCCTCCTTATTCCTCCAATCCCCATGAGCATCCTTTTTGAAGAATTTTTAATTCTTCATTTCCATTCCTCAAGGAATATCTTATCGATTTTTCTTCCCAAGGCACATTGGGAAGTATCCCCAATGAACCTTGAGGAGTGTGGAGACAAGAAATGCCTTTAAGGCATATCTCTTGGTCTCCACATCTCCTCTTGGGCCTTGTGTGGGCTCACAAGGAATCCTGACCCTCCATCTTGGGTCAATCCTAGCCCTCCATTTCTCCTCCTCTCTTCCTATAGATTGAGGACTCCATTCCCTCATATCTCATCTCCAAGTTTAGTAAATCCATGCTGGTAGTTTGTGCCCAAGAAATCATCCTTGCATCCTTACCATGCCAGAATTATCACTCATCCATACTTAGCCATTTCATCCTTCAATCCTTAATCCATTATATCCATTTGTGCACACTATTGGAGAGCCAACCACATTCAAATAACTCAAAGGAGCATATCAAGTGGATCATCATCAAGGGGCACCTTCACTTCACCAAGCTTGATCTGAGGGAGAAGGTATAAGTTTGCAAGGTATAAGCATTTGTCTTTATGTTTTCATGTGGTTTGATTTATGTTCCATGTTTTTAATATGTTTTAGTGCTTTGTTTGCATACTAACCACCTGAATTCATCTTGCTGGTTTATTCCCTCTTCAGTCATATTCTTTGTTGATGATACTGAGGATATTGTTAATACAAATGGTACCAATAATGAATCAGTTAAGGAAAATGAATAGGAACCTGATATGGTTGAGGAATAGAAAGCAGGGGAAGCACCAACTACTAAACAAAGTGTGGACATGCAACCACCACTAGTAAAGGAACATAATGTTGAAAGTCACATACCACCGGTCATTACACCAACACAGAAGGAATAGATAGAGACAGGGAAAGAGAAACCAAAGAAGAAGTCAGAAGAGAAAAATGATGAAGAGAAGAAAACAAAGGAGAAGAAGAAAGCCTTGATCGATGATGATGATGATGAAGACTCCATGAGTATGAAAGGTCCTATAGATATGGACAATCTGAGTTCCTCTGAACTAATGGAGATTTCTATTTCTATGCAATCCAGAGCACAAAGGAAGAGGTTGAAAGAGCATAATCGAGAAGCAGAGACCATTCAAACTGTTGTTAAAATTTTGTCAAGTCTCCTACTGGAGACTGATACGGATAATCTAGCCACCCCTATAGCTAAGCTTGAACGGTTATTTGTTGATGCCAGTGAATAAATAAAATCATTTGAAGAGGCAGCTCATGCTTTAGCAGAAAAAGATTATAGGAAGAGAAGGGGAGAACAATTCATTTCAGAAATTGACAAAGGTAAGGTTGCTTTAATAGTGAACAAAGGTCTTTTGAAAACTAGAATAGAAACTGGCAGTAAAATTTTGGCCACTATATCTAAAGTATCATTATTCTGTTCCAACTTAAAGAAAAAGAGAGAAGATACGGAGAAGGAACTAGAAAGGATAAGTGACGCATACATACCAGTACAAGATTCCACTTTGAATTTTGGTAAATTTGTTGATGCCTTACAACACATATTATAAGTTTATGATTTTGAATAGGTGAAGCGGATAAGATCCTTGAAGGAGTTGAAGAATCAGTTAATTTTGAAAGTTGAAATCTTACAGAAAGCATACAAGGAGTCTGAAGCAATTTTGGCTACCCTAGAGATGAGCACTGTTGATGCTATGGAAGAATTTGCTACACAGATTTTGACACGTTGAAATCAATTAGACACTGTTAGAAACATGGTACAATAAACTTAAGCAATTAAAGTTTCATTTCAGTGATATTTTCTTTAGAATCGCATTATAAAGACCTTTAAAACTTTTATCTCTATATATATACATGCAGTTTTTGGTGACAACTTTTGATGTAATGTCTGTATTTTACTTCTTTATTTGTCATTGTTGTCAAAGGGGAGTGATATATGTGAAAACTTTTGTATGTTATCATGTATGATGTCAAAGGGAGAATCTTATGCTAAGGGGGACTCTTTAAAGTCTCTTCATTTTTGTAAGCACACTTAGTTGTCAAAATTTTCCTAAGTGTTTCCATCAATGCCAAAGGGGGAGAATGTTGGCTTGATGATGATTTTTGTATTTGATGACTTCATGTGTTGTCATTGATGGCACATATATGTTCTAATTTTCATAGTCATATTAGTATGCGAGTTAAGGTAAACCGGTACTATTGAGTAATTGTATTGTTAACCGGTATCATATGTATGAAGAAGTCTAACCGGTATGAAAATATTTAGACCGATATATGTAGATAACCAATATATGTAGATAAGTCAATCGATTTTGATCAGTTCCATAGTTACCAGTTTTGAGATGCAATAGATAAAGTCAAGAAGGAGTGTGGAGACAATCATCTAGTATAAATTCAAGTGAATCGGTATGTGAGTGTTGAAGCAGTCAACACTTAATCGGTATCGATGTTCTAACCAGTTTCTCAATTTGTGTGATGAGTTATCACCGGTTGTGATGTGTTACCACTGACCGACACTATGGTGGTAATTTGTGTCTTGTTAAGAAAGATTGTCTGGACTCATTGAACCTAGGAAATTATGTCAAGGTTCAGGAGCTGACATGAAATCTAATATCCATAAAAAGACATTGTGATGAGATATTTGACATAGTAGATACAAGTTATGATATGAGTTGGAGTTGATGTGATTTGTTGAAGGAGTTGCAGAGTATGTCGGTGATACAGTAATGTATGCACAAAAAGGATCTAAACCAGTAGAAGGTGCTATTCTTATATCATTCCCACTGTTGTTCTCTAACAACTACAACAATAAAATCCCTTAACCAGGTAAGCTCTAACAAGCTTCATTGTATAAATCCTCTAATAAGGTGATTCATTAACTTGGATCTAAACCCTCCACTGAGGTTACCTTTAACCAGGTAGAGCTCCTAACAGGGCTTGAGATCTCCAATAGAATCTACTCCTAATAGAGCATTTGTAGACCTTAACTGGTCAGTTATCTATTTCTGCAGATAGTTAACTTGTGAGTTCCATCTCACCGTGGTTTTTCCCAGTTGGGTTTTCAACATATAAATATTTGTGTTATGGTGAATGTTTTGCTTGTGGTGAATGCTTTTATAACACTTTGGATTATATGCAAAGTCATTGGTAAACTAGTTAAATGTTTTTAGCGGTCTGCAATTAAAGTGTTACTATTTTTGCTTTCACTGATTCATGCCCCCCTCTCAATGCTTTATAAGTTTATCATTGCCATCAATGACAAAGGGAGAGATTGTTGGAAATATGATTTTGTATGGTTGTCATTGATGTCAAACTTGGTTGTTTGGATGGATTTTGGTCTAGATATATTCTTGTTTTGTCTTGTGTTTAGTGTTGCAATTGAGTTTGATGTTTTGGTGTTGGTTGTGGCAATATGCAAGAAAGAGTTTTAAATGTATGTAGGAAACAATATTTATTGTCTCATTGGCAGAATGATTTGGATGCCTTTGGATGGTAAGTATTAAGTTCCTTCGAATGGTTTTCTAGTTTGTGGATTATATAAGTTGTTATTGTTCTCTATCAGTAAGAGTGTTTGTCAGTTTGGTTCGAAAAGTCTTTTATGGCCTCCAGATATGTTAAAGTTTATATTATGGTTTAGTGGACATGATTATGCATGGTTCATGCAATTTTTATGTGTGTTTATGTTCTATAGGTGAGTTATGTTGATTTATGTTTGGTATATTTAGTTGTCTAATGGTTCAGTGTGCATAGTTGGATTATCTTATTTGGATCATGCTCTTTGGTTTGTATATGCATTGGAGAATGAGTTACAGTGTTGTTGTGGGTCTCAACATGGTGTGTGGAGATCTGCATGGTATAATTTGCATTGGAAGATGTCTTTTGGCCAACTGATTGATAAGCTTTATTGCCTACATGATATGTGTGGTGGTGACTTTGGAGGATGTGTTAGCATGTGCGGATTATAAAAATAAAGTGTAAGTTAGTGGTGTAGCATGTCAAATATGTGATGTTTATAAAGAGCATTATATAGTTGGATTCTGATAAAACATCACATAATTTATAAAGTAAAATTAGAAATCATAGAACTAGAAACCCTATAATGAAGCTTAGGTCAAATGCAAGATATTATGAGTTCACCAAATATTTAAAGGAAAGTAAAATTTTATTGGAGTTAATCTAATCTAATTCAATTTAAGATGCATACACATATAAGCATAAATCAACCTAGGTTAAATGATGAAAATTGGGACTAATAATAGATAGTAAAATTTATAATAATAGTTATGTTGGATATTGCTGAAGAGTTTGTTGAAATGATGTGTTGTTGTTGATGTCAACATATTCTTTTGAGTATTCTAGTGTTGTAGTTAGATTAAATAAGCTGGTTTGGCTAGTGTGTTGCAGTTGAGGTGTTGCGGTTTAATGGGTTTAGAGATACTATCTCTAGTTGATTCAGCTATATTTTTAGTGATTTGTATGATGATTTGATCGAGTTATGAGGTCTGGTATTGTGGTTGGTTTTTCAGCTATTCACGTTATTCAGTATTTTGGTTTGTGTTTCGCATTTCTCTGGAATTGCATTATCTTGGTTTACAGATTCGGCAGTGTGTTTGGGATGTTCATATGTGTCCTCAATTTAGATAGTTTGTGATTTGGAAGTCTACAAGTGAATCTTTCAGTTTGACAGTCAGTTCAGCATTTGTTCTTAAGATTCGGTATATTGATGATGAATATTCTATTAAGTAGTGTTGTTGTGGTTGTTTCTAGTGTGATTCACATTGCTTGTGGATGTTTCTAGATCGAGTCTTATTCATGTTGATGGTCTGCATTGATCTTTGTGTGTGTTATTGATCATTTTCTTGATCGGGTGGTGTTCTTTGTGTTATGCGATATTCTTGGTGATTGTAGCGTGTCACGGATGATCAAAGCATAAATATTGGTAGTGTTTCTTGGTTATAGTATTAATTTGGGTCTAGACTATGTCTTAACCATAATTGTTTTGGTCCACATGTATTGTTGTAGTGGGTGAGGTTATATTCTTCATTTTTGTGTTGAGGGTTGAGATAACCTTGAATTACAGGTTGATGATTTGTCTAACTATATGTAATATTTATTTGTGAGATGTATCTGTGTGGTATCTATGAGTGTATGACCGAGTAAGTGCGGGAATAAGTGTTTTGATCTTTCAGAAGTGTGAAGAGAAGTGTATAGCAGAGAAGATCAGACTGTGCTTAACCAAAACTATAACTAGGCATGTGAAGATGCTATTTCATCAGTTCATGATCCTCTAGATGTAATCCAAATGTTTTTGTAAGACAGTGAGTCTTCCTCAGGGTTGTAGTCCTTCTTGTTTTTTGATTTGAGCAGTGAGCTCTAGGTAGTGTGCCTGAATGCATGTGCATCCCCCATTGTAATATTTCACTTACTCCTAATAGGGTGTTATCTCATTGTGGGTAGGTTCCCACCGTGGTTTTTCACTTAACCGAGTTTTCCATGTCAAAAATCTTGGTTTTATGTGTGTTATTGGTGTGGTATTGTTTTGTACTTTTATTTTTAATAATCAGATATAAATTTAAGTTTGAGTTGTGTAGAGTTTGTGAGAAAATTGATTCACCCACCCCCCCCCTCTCAATTTGTTGTATTGTTGCCAACAAGTTATTTTACAAATTTAAAATTATAGTTGTAGCTACATCACTTATCTCTTTGACAAAAGAATAGCTATATTTGGAGAATTAATAAGGAATTAGATCAAGTTATATTCTCTCAAAATTTGATTTCTTTGTCAATTAATTTTTGTATATATGAACTACTCCAAGTTTACATTGTACCAAATATAAATATTTTTCTATATTGAAATATAATTGCTTAGTTTTAATGCTTTACAATGATAGGGAGTGTCAAATATGAGAGATATGAAATGTATGCAATAAAACATACATGTAAATACTAACATGCATATTATCTGCTGGGGATCATAGACCAAACATTTTACTTATTCAAGAAACTAAAATGTCAAAAGAAAAAGTGGAGAAAATTAAGTTTTTTAAATTTGGTGAATCTCAAGGGAGAAGCTCTGATGGGGCCTCTTGGAGGGTTGTTACTCTCTGGGATACTCACTTCATTCAAGGCACTCCTATCTGTCATGATGGAAACCATGTGGCTACTTTGTTTAAACATTCAAGGGATGGGTTCTCGTGGGTCCTATCCAATGTGTATGCTCCCAATAATAAAGTTTGTAGGAGGAAACTTTGGATAAAGCTTTCTTCATTTCAGAGCCTTTATCCCAACATTCCTTGGTTGGTTATAGGGGATTTTAATACCCCTCTTATGGAATCTGAAAAAATTGGGGGATCTCAGACACCAAATGATAGTAAACATGACTTAGCTGACTTCATTAATGGCCAGGGTCTCATTGATTTGGACTTATCTGGAGTTTCCTTCACTTGGTCTAATTGTCATGTTGGAGCTAAGCTGATTTAAGTTAGACTTGATAGGGCCTTGATTTCAGTTGAGTGGATCCAACATTATGTTTGTTCTCTGAATTCCATAGTTAGAATCAGATTAGACCACTTTCCAATATGCTTGAAGGTTGAGCCTAAAGATGGCCTGCGAAGGAGGTTTCCTTTTAGTTTGAGAAGATGTGGCTTTCTCACCCAAACCTTTATAATAGAGTGAAAGATTGGTGGAGTATTCAAGTTGATGGTTCTGCTATGTTCCAGCTAGCTAAAAAGTTAAGGCATATTAAGGAGAAGGTTAAAAAGTGGAATAGAGAAGTCTTTGGGGACATCCTCGTTCAAAAATCTACTCTTTAGGAGGAGTTGAGCCTAATCCAGGATAAAGTCCAAAAAGAAGGTTATGTGAATGATAATTTTTCTAAGGAAAGTGAGTTTATGTCTAAATACCACAAAATTATAGCCTGAAAAGAGACCTTTTGGAGGTAGAGATCCAGATCCTTATGGCTTAAGGATGGTGATAAAAATACCAGATTCTTTCACATCACAACCCTTAAACACATGCCCGTGAATAGAATTGATCACCTTATGAAGAATGGGAGAAGAATAGATAATGAGGATGAAATACGTAAAGCTGTAGTTGAGTTCTTTTCCGATCTTCTAAAGAAAGATACTTTATTAGACCTGGAGGTATAAGATATGTTGGTTGACATCATACCTAAAGTCCTATCTGATGACCAAAATCATAATTTGGCTACTATTCCTTCAAAGGAGGAAATTAGAAGCATTGTCTTTTCTTTTGATGGTAGTAAAGCTTTTGGCCCTGACGACTTTCCTATGTTCTTCTTTAAGCACTTTTGGGAAGTTGTGGAGAAAATAAGGCAATGCGCCAATGTTAAAGTATGACTCCGCAAGCGTTGACCATTTTTAGACATCTACATTTTGCCTCTCTTTGAGACAATGCGATTCTAAGCGTTGTTTCAAAGAACAATAATGAAAATGCCCCAGACAATGACAATGACATATGCATGCCCCCTTGAGGAATTGGCTAGAAACATCCAGAAAAGAGGCCAATTGATTGATAAGAATAATAGAAAATGATAGGTTCGAATGGACTGCCAATACTGACAGAAGAAATGTTAGTAAGAAGAAATTAGATAGAGGATAGTTAGAGATGAAGGAAAACTTGCTTTTACAAATGCACATAAGTAGGTGAGAACCTTTATTTAATGTAGCAAAGCGGATGCAGAGCATCATGGCATTGAAGGCCAGAGCTGGAATGCAACCCCTTTTGCAAAAGACAGGCACATCGAACACAAGGAATGAGTGAAGCATCCAAGGGTGCCTACATCAAGGGTCGAGGTATGTGCGGCATTCACAAAGCGAACGTACTTATCACAGACACCCAATGATATAGTTTCCCCATTTTGTGACAAATATTCCACAAACAGCAAACACAACAAAAAACAAAAGGGACCATGAACCATCCTGGTCACTCTAAATCACTCAGTGACATCATCGAGCAACATAGGAATATGATCGAAGCCAAAGATAAATCAATAAAAAGATAAGACTCACAAATTCAACCAAGTCAAACAAACAGTCTGATTGTCATTGTCAAAAGTGGAAAATAGGAATGATCATGTTGTCTGGTTTAAGGGAATGCAGTACCCTGTCTAAGACAAGACACAGTCTGGTTTCGAGTATACCACACCTTGTATAAGACCCATGATAGTAGTAACAAGGACAAATGATACTGATGTTGATTGATTGATATGACAATTTTAATCAGTTTGAGTGTCTAGTTTGATGGAAAAGTTCATCTGTTATTGCGTGACTTTCAGTAAAGCGCAGTGTGTGATTGAGTGTCGTTGGATGTATGCTCAGCAATCTATCTATGCACAAAGGGGATTTGTTTTTGGATTTTGATGTTTTGAAAAAAATTTGTTGTTCATTTTTCAGGACTTTATTTGACTTTTTAGGGTTTTTTCAGGACATTATTTGATTTTTTTGGATTTTTCAAGAATATGATTTTTAGGGAATTTTTTTTTTTCAGGAAATTTTTTGAATTTTTTAGGGATTTTTTCATGACATTTTTTTATTTTTAGGGATTTTTTTAGGACATCATTTGATTTTTTTTTTGGATTGTTTCTAGACATTTTGCAATTTTTATGATTTTTTCAGGACATTTTGCAATTTTTATGATTTTGCCCCCAGTGTCTAGCAAGGCAAGGAATATGACAGGTGAATAAATAGGCTTTCTGAAATGATGGTGGATAGAGGGAAGACAAAGGCCTTTTATCATGGAGACAATACGGATGCAATTTTCAAGGGCTATTGCATGATGGGACAAGATACTGGATATGACAATGTAAAGCAGTGAAATGGCATGAGGGATATGTCGAGAGGTTTTTGAAACCATGTTTAAATTTTGCGTCCTTATGTTAGATCAAGCTCAAGGAATGAAAAAAAAAAAGAGTGTATGGATAGTGATAAGATATGGATAGGATAAGCAAGACCAAGAATGGATAAGGGACATGGACTGAAGGTCGAGATAGGATATGGGATAGTGGCAAAAAGCTGCAATAAGCTAGGGAATATGGATGAAAGGTTGTAATAAGCAAATGGATAAATACCAAAAGCTATGATGGACTAAAAGCTACAAACAAGATGCATGATGCTCATGACAATCCTTAGCCTTGTCAAGATCAAAGGTGGAAAGGGAAACTGGACATGAGGGACAATAGGATATGAAGGGTAATGATAGGGGTTCGATAGGATAATGGAACAATGAAGGACAAAAGGATATGATAGGATAAAAGTTGTCCCCAATTACGGTATGCAAGAAGTTCATAGATTACACATGATGCTTGTTTGCCAGGTTTTCATCATAGTACTTGCCCAAGGCGCCTGTTTGCCAGGTTTTCACCAGTGGACGAATTATTTTTGCTTTACGTTTTTTTCTTTTTTTGTCTTTTTTTTTCACTTTTTTTTTTGTATTTTGACTTTTTCAATAGAAGATGGACACATGATAGGGGATGGAAGAAGGACTCAAGCATCTTTTTTTTTTTTTTTTTGGATAGTAGCCTTAAAAAAAAAATGGACCATGACCTTTAAAAGTATGCTCAAAGACGTTGGTAGGATAAGGACATGGAAAATAAGATGAAACTAAGGCAAGGATTTATGCAAAGGATGGTATCAAAGGGATCGAAGGATGGAAAATATGCATTGGATAGTGGATGGGGTATTGGAAGAATTGGGCTTGAGTGGATGGAAATGAAGGCAAGATCAACATTGGCACACACCTTGAGGGGTGATGGACTGATGGAGGAAGAGTGGGTTTTGGATATGGAGATTTTGATGGAGGAAAGGATAGTGATTTTGGGACAAAAGGGCCCAAAACAGATAAAGAAGGTTGTGGAGAAATAGACTTAGAAGGTTTGGATGGAAGAATAGCAATTTTAGATGCCAATTTTGATGTTTCTCTAGGCTTTTGTGCTTCAAGGAGCCGCTTAGGGATTCACATGGTTTTTGATTTTTCATGCTTTTGTGGTTCCTTGGAGTGCATTGCTTTCATAAGGGATTTAGGAACCCATATATATTTTGACTTTTGTTTTATTTTGCTTAGTGGGCCTTTGTGGCCTTTTGGATATTTCTTTTTCTTTATAGATCATATTGTTCTCTGTTTTGACATGTCGATTATATTGGACATGTTGATCCTTGAATACATGTGGATTTCTAGACTTATGACTTTTATACTTGGCATCCAAATTGCTTGGAGGCGGAAAGGAATGAAGTGGAGTTCTTTTGGATGGATGAAATTTACTCAAGGATGTGTGCCTTTGTTGACCTTGCATAGAGAACAAAGGAATATAAGGACCTAAGATGGATGGAAAGTATGATGGGGAAGGTGTATGTTTTGATTTTGATGGAGGGATACCAACGTCTTGAAGAATTTCACTGAGGCCATGACCCTTAATATTTTCTTTGATATGGAGGGGTTTGTTTTCATGAAGGCCTACTCCTTTTCCTTTATGGATATCTTGACTTGTAGGATACTCTTTTATTTGGGAAGAAGACACGAGTCCATTATGAGGTGGATATGATATGAGAGAAATAATGAGATCTTGAAGTGGATCGGATTGCACCAAAGTGGAAGAACCCATTATGCATGTCGAGGGTTCATGAACATCTTGCACTAACACGTTAGAATCATGAGGGGGATTAGGATCATGAGGGGAACTAGGATTGTGTAGTGGACATGATTCAATGATAGGCTCTTCAAGAGATGGAATGGGAGAAATAATGGGATCATAAAAAAAAATGCGATCTTGGAGTGTATATGTGGCATTAAGACAAGGAGATGGAGGAACAAAAGGATCTTGTGGAGGATTTAAAGGAATAATTTGATCTTGACAAGGAGGAAGATCATTGGAATCCTCTTTAAAGGTGCTTTGCTCTTGACTTTTAATGGGGTCATCAAAAAGGATGGAAGGGATATCTTGAATGTCAATGGGATGTGAAAGGACATTGTGTTCTTGGATAGAATTGATAGGAATAAGTGAATCATCGTGAGTGTCTGGGAACATGGAGTCATGGTCAACAATTGGATGGGATGATAAGGTTTCAAGATCTTGATCTTCATCTATTTCAAGACACGTTTCTTCATGCTCTAAATTATCCTCTTGACATGGGGTTGGACTTTGGATATGCATGGGAGATTTTGGCAAGGGATTAATGCTTTGGCACAAAGGGGATGGAATTTGAATGGGACTCTCTAAAAGAGAAGCATGATGGCATTAAATCTTGCATTTCAAAATAGTACAAGGGATTTGTATAAATTTTTTGATACAGCTCTTGTGGCTGTGGTTGTGTCGTGCCTTGACATTGACCCTATTGTTGTGCTTCTTGTGGTGGAATCATGATTGGTAGCCTTGGTTGATATTGCAATTGAGGGTGTTGTTGATATTGCATGGACATCAATTGTGGTTGTGAAGTATGATAATTTGTTTGTCTTGGCACATATTGAGGCACATGTTGTTGTTGATGCTGATGAATCAGAATTTGCTGACCTTGTGCCAGTTGTTGTTGTCTTGATGTAAATCCCATCATTTGCAAAAAACTTTGTTTGGGAGGTTTTTGTTGTTTCTCCTTGAGATGGGGTATGGTACTTGCATTGACTTGTTGTGTTGTTTGTCCAATCCATTGTGGTGGTTGCAAGTTTGAATTGACTTGTAATGGTGCAGAAGATGTTGCCACTTGTTGTTGAATGCAATATTGTTGTTGTTGTGCATTGCATGTTTGCGCATTCGATTGTGCCTTTTGTGTATTTCTCAATTGTTGCAACATTTGTTGTTGGTGAACATCACTATTTGTGGCCTTTTGTGTTGCCACTATCGAAGGATCTGTCACAATATTTTGCATAATAGGTACTTGAGTATTTGGCAAATATATTGAGCTTAATGGGACATAGGAACTTTGCTGCATTGTGGAATTGTTTTGGACATTGGTGAGATCGGGCATTCCAGTCGTAAAGCTTTCTTGCATCTTAGATTTTGATCCAATTTTATGCATGCGAGGAACCACTTCTTGTTGAGGGACAGCTGTCAATATTTGTGTGGCCCTCATTTGATCTTGTGTTACAGGTGTTGTATTAAATAACGGATTGTTTATTATGTCGAATGGTGACTTTTGAGGAATAGTCATTGTTAGCGTTTTTGAAACACGTTTACTCATCAAGGTGTGTTGAGTTTCTTGTTGCACATTTTCTTCGTTTGGATGTGGAGAGAAACTTAACAACTCACCACCTTGTTGATTTTGCACATTGATTTGCTCACTTGAGGAGGTCACATTACTCATCATGTCAAGATATTTTTGTGGGAACATCTTAAAGACCTTGTTCAAGAGTTTATCCATCTTTTTTGTCAACTTCGGATCTTTAAGGAACATATCAACATCATCGGAAGCATCAGAATCTGATGAAGAATCTGGAAAAATATTTGGATTTGTTTCTTGTTGAATGCCTTGATCTGAACCAAATCCTTGTGAAAGAGTTTGTTCCTCATGTAATGTTTGAATTTCATGTTGCAGGTTTGGTTGATTCCAATCAAAAGGTGCATTTCCTCTTGGTGTTGGTGGAACACTCCCATATCCCAGTTTCATGGGTACAAACACTGGCTCATATAAGGGAGGTGGTCCAAGTTGAACCATTCCATATGGTGGTAATCATGTGTTTGATGAACCTTCAATTTGTAATGATTGACTAGGTTGCAACTGTGAGTTTGATATATCATCAATGGGTTGATATCTTGGTTCGCCCATCTTCTTAGATTTTGACCTTGTTTCAATAGGCATGTCACTATGCAAATGAAATTTTTAAAGGATGATGTATGATATGCAGCTAAATGGAAACTAAATAGATGAAAATGCAATCTATGGCAAGAATGCAACCTATGTTTTTGGTTGTTTTTCAAGATTTTGACAAACTTTTTGGAATGCAAATCTAAAAAAAGAGACCCTTAGGAAATTGAAATGATGTCTAGACCTTAAAGGACAAAAGGACCAAGTGACAAAAGGACAAAATGACAATGTCTCCCCTATATGCTTGGATACTAAGCTAGGTTTGACGAAATGACATTGATGACAAAAGACAAAAGTTTGATAAGGTCTAGACTTCCTAACAATGACTTAGGGTTTATTCAAAGATTTAGATTACTCAAGTATGACAAAACCTAGTTTTTGAGACTACACGCAAGAAAGCAATGATTACGACAATGACTTAGGATATGATATGAAAATGATCTAAGGATGTGATATGACAATGCAATGATAACAATATGCGAAGACCAATGACTTGGAATATGCAAAATGCAACCTATGCAAGACCTAATTTTAGCATGACAAGGATAATGCACGAATGTCACCTAAATGGAAATCTAGCTTGGATATGACAATGAAATGCAAACTTAGGGAAATGATTTTGGACCTAAGTGCCAAATGAGGATGCTTGCAATGAAAAGGACTAAAATGAAAGGAGATGACAATATGCCTTAGGACCTAAGTGGGACTATGCAAAACCTAACCTAAAGTGACGTGAATTTTGAAACAAAGACATTTAATGTGTTGACGACCATGTTCAAATGTTGGATGAATACTTGGACAAATTTGTACCTTTGTTTGGATTGTGTTTTGAGTTGAATGTTGTTGATTTTGAAAATCCAAGTTGATTATGAGCACTTTTTTGAAGGCTTGTTTTTAATTTAACCTTTGACAATCATGGAAAATAGAATGTTTGTTTGACTTTGACTCAAAACAATTAAGCACATTTACAACAAGTCCTACAGATGGCAAGGGCAATATCTGTTGAATCCTCTAACCATAAAATACAACACTTAGCCGGATAGCTAGATGCTTGGTAGCACTGGCTCCCCCTTACAATGCACTCACTTCTCGGGCATACCAAGCTTTGAGTTCAAGGGGCATCACTTCCCAAGAACTTGCTATCTCTAACTAAGGAGTACATGAGAGGTGTCTTCGGCATGCACGTATCACAACACCTGAGCCAACAGATAGAAGGTTTTTGGCATTTAAACAAGAGCTTCTAGTAAAGGCATCTGTTTGGGTGGGTATTGATCCGGTGAATAAATCATCGCAATACCATTCCAGCACCCATTTTCTACAACTTTCATTGCATCCACAGTTATTTAGAGTGGTTCGAAAGAGCTTGATTTTAGCCCATCACCACTTAGGGTCGTTCCCTCTCACCAATGCCTGTGCGAAGTGCCGGGAAAATCGAGAGGCAGGCCCAATTCTAAGGGTTAAAACACACAATCAAACTAAAAGCAATCAAAGCATGCATGGTGTTCATTAACCTTTAGGAAAATAAATGTGCAACTACTTTAAAAATCACATGCAAGATGTTTTTAATAGAAGTCGTTGACCGCGTCCTGCATAAGATTTATTAGTAGTTTCATTCTTAGTCTTCATCACACATAATGCCAAGGTGCTGCACAGAGAATCAGTACCAAAGAAAACCAAAATATATGAATAGAATGCAAAACAAAGTAATTTGCAAGTAAAAACACTGATTTTCACCTCTGTTTCTGGCCTTACACAGGCACAGAATGTCTCAACACAGGTGCAGAATGCCTTGACACAGGCGCAGAATTCCTTGACACAGGCGCAGATCCCTTTGACATAGGCATAGAGTGCCTTGACATAGGCGCAGATCTCTTGACATAGGCACAGATCCCTCCTACACAGGCGCAGAAGTGCCCAGAAAGCCCTGAGTTGCCCTGTTTCTTGGGTTTTCACCTACAAATCAGCTCAAAAGGCACTCAAAACATGGTTAAATGGTTAGTTCACGTTAGGTTCACCAAAAAATGTAGATAGGGATTTAGAATTCATCAAAGCAAATAGAAATTAGACTAGCTCAATCACAAAAACTAGATTGCAATGATAAGAAATCCTAAAAACATTCAATAGAGATATTGAAAATAAGACATTCAAACCAAATGCAAACCATTACAAACGTGAATGTCTCCTCCAGAATTCTCCATTGTCCTTCTTTCTCCTTCAAATTAGTGTGTTTGTGGATCTCACCTACAAGTGCACAAGCACAGTATGAAAGCAAGATTGACAAGATGAGATGACAGTGTAAGGATACTATAAGTGTGATTGATTCAGATCAGATCGATTCAAAAATGTAA
The DNA here is from genome assembly GCF_030272615.1 of Cryptomeria japonica. Classification (NCBI taxonomy): domain Eukaryota; kingdom Viridiplantae; phylum Streptophyta; class Pinopsida; order Cupressales; family Cupressaceae; genus Cryptomeria; species Cryptomeria japonica. Next base: position 960,083,337 of record NC_081407.1, read on the forward strand.
TTAATTGGGATCCTTGATTGACGAAATTCATCCAATTTATAGACAAATTGGAGAAAAGAAAAGATTAGCATGAAAAGATTTGAATGGAAATTCAAATCAAGAATAGCAAAATTATGACAAGTGTATGACAAATTGCTATGCAAGGTGTTATGACAATTTATGACAAATTGCTATGCAAGGAGTTATGACAAGAATTTGAAATAGAAATAGAAATTTAGGAATTTAGGAGAAATTAGAAAATTAGGTAAATTAATTAATAATTTTTCAATCATTAATTTATTCACAAAAGAGAGGGAATTAATTAGCCAATTAAATAAATATTTAATTGTGACAAGAAGACTTAGGATAAATAAATAAATTATTTAACCTAGAGGGAAAATGACAATCAAGATTAAATGAATAAATCATAAAACCCTAGAAGATGAATTAGAAATGCAAGGACGACAATTAAGTCTTGACAAAAGATAATTGATGTCGATTTGATCATGATTTTGATTGACAAAGGACCAATGCTAACAAATGATTGGGATTGGTTGACAAATTGACCAAGATTGATAAAGAGACCAAATTGATAGGTGCCAATTGATGAGGAACAATGACTAATTGATCCAAATTGACACGATTGAAAAGGACAATGATCGATGATGAATCGATTGCAAAATGACAAGATTGACAAGTTGATAAGGATCAATGACAAATTGATCACAAAATGATGAGATTAACAAGAGGACAAGGATCAATGACGAATCGATCGTAAGATGACAAGATTGACAAGAGGACAAAACCCTAATTCCATCATCAATTAGGATTGATGATGTGGAAAATGATGATAAATGAGCACGCACATTGATGCGATAGGATAAGATTGACCAAAATCATAACTGAAGATTGTTATCAACAAGACCAAATTCGAAAGCGAGAAAAATGAGGAATGCAGAAGAAGGACTCGATGCTCGCAAATGATAAAGACCAAGTGCACAACATAGAAGAAATGTTAATGCGACACAAAAACCCTAAAATAAGGCAATGCGCCAATGTTAAAGTATGACTCCGCAAGCGTTGACCATTTTTAGATGTCTACACATATGACCAGGTTAACGATGAAATTGGAAAAAGGCTTTGGGATCATGATAAGATGGCAAAGGTTGGAGGTATCAATTGGCTTGATGGGAGGAAGTTTCAACATATTTTTATTTATCAATTGTGTCATTATGCTATGAAAAGACATGGAAAGAGTAGTAAATTCATTTCTAAAGTATGTGTATAAAGAGGCCACACTTGATATTGTGGCTGGCACTTGAGTATTGATGTTGTCATTTATGTTGATGTATCCCTTCTTCAATTTAAAATTTGAAAAAGATTGTTGATAATTCTCATTCTTACCAACCAGAGCTATTGAAGGAGATGATTCAAATTTACTCACTTGAAGTTGATAATTATGAAGAACTATGCACAACTGTGTAAAGGAAGTAAAATCAAAAAAGAGAAGTTTATCCCTAATATATTTTTGTAAATTCACAATAAAAATTCTTTGAACATCTTGATCAGGCGTAAGATAAGCAATTTGAGAAAACAAATGTTTATATCTATCAATAAAATTAGTTACTTTTTCTTTAACACCTTGCTTACAATGAATCAAATTAGTTAAAGTAATCTTAGGATTGATATTATTGTGAAATTGTTGAATGGAAGCATTAGCTAATTGTTAAAATGATGTAACAGAATAAGGAAGCAGAGAACAATACCATTGCAAAGCTTTATCCCTAAAGGTTTCTGTAAATAATTTATCCATAAGTCTTTGATCATGAGCAAAGTCACTACACAAAGTTTGAAATTTTTTCACATGAGTCAAGGGATCACTTTTTCAATTGTAAAGCTCCAATTGAGGGACTTCCATATGCTTAGGATGGACAACACAAACAACATGTCATCGGATAATGGGCTCTCTACATCAAATGCGGGCACATTAAACTTGGATTAGGTAATGGAAGCCAATTGTTGTTGTAGGGATTGAAAGTTTGGGATAAGTTATTGATGGTTGCTTCGAGTGATGGATTGAAATTTGACATATTGGATTGTGATGGAGGAGTAACATTGTTGTATGTAGGTGGAGGTTGAGAGTAAGGAGGTGGTAGGTGGGTATGGGACATGACTGGGATATAAATGGAAGACTCGTAGAAGGAGGTATATAAGAATTTTAATTAACAAGGTTTCCCCCTTGACTAACATGTGTAGGATTAACATTTTGTGTGGAAGTAGTCATGATATAAGATGTAAATGTAGGCACACTAGGCAAGGATGTAGGCATAGGAATAAAATGATTGACTTGACTAGTGGTTTGAGTGTAACCAAGGACTTTGACACAAATTTTGATAGGCATTATATTAGTGTCAACAATATGGGCAAGGCCACACAACAAATCAACACCAAATTTATCACTTGCACCATTCTTTTTAATCCTCCAATCAATGGGATTGTCTCACTTTTCGGGTATTGTTGACTTGAATCTATTGTTAAAGATTTTCAAATTCATTGTCAATCTTCTCCAACTAGTCAATGGTAACCCTAGTTAGTGATTCATCCTCATCATCAGAATTATGAAAAGAATGGAGATAAATGACATCATTTGTTGGGTTGGAGGAACCACCAACATTATAATGAAATAAGTTATCCAAATTAGACTTCATATCCTTAGTAATTAAACCCTGGGAAGCCTTAATTCTACAACTTCTTCTCACGAGAATATTGTAGGTAGGAATAATGGTAACAAAACTCATGCACAAAGGAGGGAAATTTGAATGCACAAATTGAATATTATGATTAAACAATGCAAAATTTTGTAAAGGTGATTGATTAACAAATTATTTAATCAATATAATTTGTGAATTTTAAAGATAAATGACTTTAAATAAGAGCATAACATGTCATAAATATCAAATCTGAGAATGGATTTGAAAATTTATGCAACCCACAAGTAAATTTTAGAATTATAAATTAGGGTTTTTGTGAAATCAACCTCTAAATTTATGTAATTCAATTGAAAATTAGATCTATGAGTGAAAATTTGAAATTTAAATTGCATAAACAATCAAACCTGAAATAGTGAATCCAAATTAGTCAACCCACAAGTTTTATTTTATAATTATAAATTAGGGTTTGTGTGAATTTGACCTCTAAATTTATGTAATTCAATTGAAAATTATAATTGTAAATGTAAATTTGAATTTGAAAATGCATGAACAATCAAACCTGAGAACATAAATAAAAAATTAATGTACATAAGAAGTCGGGTTCACCAAAATGTAATAGTTAAAAATTAGGGTTTCACCATGGGATGTAGTAAGACCACTAATTTTTTCTTAATTACCATTACATTAGGGAAAGATAGGAATTTGATAAGTCTAATCCTAATAGACCTATATTCTGATCTGATTCTAGGCCTCCTAAGTGGGGCTCTTCTTTCCCTTGAATTTAATTGAATTTTAATTAATTAAATATTAGGGTATAATGGTGGATCATTGAAGCAATTATGCATAAATAGTGAGCTATAGTCATCAAACAAAGCCAAAAACCTGTATCTAAGTAGTAGATGAAGGTTTGGATTTGTTCCCAAAAATTCGGCCTGAATTGTCAAGACTGTGGTGGTGGTTACCTTGGTCCTCCAAACTTTTCACCATCCAAATAGGAACCTATTCATCTCTGTGAATCTTGTTGTTTCTTCGAAACGCAGCTTTGTACTTGTTCCTGCACAGTAAAAAAGTGAAAATTATTGGGAATTGGGGTTTGCCTTAGGTGTTTTGGAATTAACCATGAAATAAAATTGAAATGTAAATGAAGTATTGTAATGAAATGCTTTCCTTTAGAGGGAAAGGCTGAAAATGAATGAAACACTACGGATATACCTTTAATGAAGTTTTGCTTTTCTTCACAAGGAATTACGGATTCATGTTGATACTTCATAAAACATAGAACATGAATCTCATCTCCAATGCTTGAATCTTGACTTTACTTCTACTCTAATGCCTTATAGAAGATTGATTGTTTGCTCACTAGAATTGCAAGAGTGTAATTGAGATCTTGAATTCGTTCATTAGGTTTAAAATTAGAGGGGTAGAGCTCCTTTTATACTTGCTAGTCAAAAAACAAATTAAATTTTTGACACAAGCCAACATGAGATCTAGGTTCTCACTCAAACTTAGTGACCATTATGAGGCTCCAAAATGGACCCTTAATAGCTTTAGGTTAAATCTAGGGTTAGAAATAGGCTTAGAAGTCCAATGGGGCAATATGGATCTCACGGGGGTTCTAGGGTGGGAAAACACATTTGGCGCGAGCGCCCATGCTAGGCTAGGTTAGGGTTTGGTTGGAGGGGGAAAGGGGCGTGTGGTGTGAGTGCCCATGTTGGTCTAGATTAAGGTCCCAGGTCATGAGGGAAGTCAGCGAGTCTATTTGTGGCATAGTGTGAGTGCCATAGGTTTGGCATGAGCGCAAGGAGGGGGGGAGATGAAGAATTTGATAAGAAAAGGTAAAGAAAATGGCTTAGGGGGGATCATGAATGCCTTAGAGATAGAATAGGGCCAAGAATGTTATGAGATAATGAAGTAGTTTGCAGATGCAAGGGGATTTGGGGCCATTGGCATCGAGGGAGAATTGGTCGGTGACCATGAGGCTTTATAGGCAGCTGAAGGCGGATGAGTTGGAGATACTAGCCGTAGTAGGATTGCATTTTGTTGGTCAATGGTCGAGGATCTCAACACATACTGCTATGATAACCATGGAGAGATGGGATAGTAGGACCTATACGTTCCACCTGCCCACAGGAGAGGTGACAATGACTCTATTAGATGTATGGAGGATCTTGAAGATGTCGATTTGTGGTGTCATCCCTAAGTATCAACTAGATGTGGCATATTTCTACCTTTGGGAGATTTGCGAGTATGACGCACTACCTATGCTGGATAGGAGTCGGATGCATCTAGGTAGGGTGATGGAGATCCCACACATTCCTCACCTAGTACTTGTGATCTATGGGTTTCTGAGCAGATGGATGATGCCCGATCTGGGAGAGCATGGATTTCACATCAGATGGAGCCACTGTGTCTACTACATGGTACAGGACTACGTAAACTATGCTTGGGGAGTAGCGATGTTGGCTCAACTTTATTACGATATGCATCTTGTAGTATAAAAGGATTATGCTAGTCTATCTGTAGGGGTCACCCTTCTACACATATGGGCATGGGAGTACCTCGTGGTTACACGACCACTTGGTATACAGGACAGGCAAGCCCGACGACCTTATATCGATAGATACAAGGTCCTTCTGCACTATACATGAATAGGAGCTATCTAGTTTTGGTGCCACATTTTTTGTGAGCTCATTTAGTTTACATGGCAACCATTTTTGGATTGCAAGAGATGGAGGGGGATTGGCTGCTGCACTAGGCTAGTGTAGAGATTTGGCTCTTTGGTCGGTCAGTGTACATTATGGAGTACTACGCACCTTTCAAAGTAGCTCAGGAGTTTGGTTTTGTGCAGGATAGTGGGGGACATACCATTATACCCTTGAACAACTTGGGAGGTTAGGAGATGGGGGCAGACAGTGAGTCCGCTAGAGGAGAGGACCAACTTCCATATGGTAGCCTATCTAGTGTGGGATGAGCAGAGGGGAGCAAGGGAGGATCCAGGGATGACTGAAGGATATAGGAGCTGGTGGGAGGCACACCTACCAGTGCATCTGACCATTGTCAAAGTTTTGAAGGATGATGAGTTACAGCCCATATTTGATGGGGTGGTCAAAGGAGAGGATGATGCACCTGAAGACAGGGTTTTGGTAGGAGGAGGAAAGGGTGGTGTGAGGCAGTGGAGGGGGATGGTACGAGGGAGAGAGACAGAGGAATCATAGGTACATGCAGCAGCAATAGTGATAGGGGAGGCAGTCGGGGGAGGAGAGGGTGGGATGGGTGAGGCGGTGTGATGCAGAGAGTCTTCAAGCTAATCCTAATCACTTTCTTGATTTCTTGTTTTATCAACCCACTAATTCCTCAAGCTCATCCAATGGAAGTTGTTAAGGGTTTTGTTGTTTAGACCTCCAAGGTCCAATCCACTGATCTTTAACAATCTAACTACCTATTGAGGATTTCAACTCAATCTCTAACACCACTCCTAAGGCTCCAACAACCTTTGCAAAGGATCAGAATACACCAATTTTTTCTATGTGTTCACAATGCATTCATAGTGTCTGTAGCTTAGGAATCTAGAAATCATCAAAGCAAATAGTATTAGACTAGCTCAATCACAAAACTAGATTGCAATGATAACAAAACCTACAAACATTCAATAAAGATATGGAAATAAAACATTCAAATCAAATGCAAACCATCGCAAACGTGAATGTCTCCTCCATAATTCTCCATTGTCCTTCTTTCTTCTTCAAATAGATTTTTGTGGATCTCACCTACTAGTGCATGATCATGATATGAAAGCAAGTAGACAAGATGATTGCTCAAGAATACTCGAAGCGTGATTGACTCGACAAAGTGGTTAGATCGATAATGTGATCAGGGATCAGGGGCCTTGATTGAAGAAATTCATCCAATTTATAGATAAATTGGAGAAAAGACAAGATTAGCATGACAGTGATTCGAATAGAAATTCAAATCAAGAATAGCAAAGTTATGACAAGTGTATGACAAATTGCTATGCAAGGATTTATGACAATTTATGACAATTTATGACAAATTGCTATGCAAGGATTTATGACATGAATTTGAAATAGAAATAGACATTTAGGAATTTAGGAGAAATTAGAAAATTAGGTTAGAAATAATGACTTGGAAATTAGGAAATTGATGCAAAAATAGGTAAATTAATTAATAATTTCTCATTCATTAATTAATTTACAAAAATAGGAGGAATTAATTAGCCAATTAAATAAATATTTAATTGTGACAAGAAGACTTAGGATAAATAAATAAATTTTTTAACCTAAAGGGGAGAATGACAATCAAGATTAAATGAATAAATCATAAAACCTTAGAAGATGAATTAGAAATGCAAAGACGACAATTAGGTCTTGATGTAAGATTGATTTGATGTCGATTCAATCATGATTTTGACTTGATAAATGACCAATGCTGATAAGTGATTTGATTGATAAATGCGCCAATTGACGAGGAACAATGACAAATTGATCCAAATTGACATGATTGAAGAGGACAAGGATCGATGACAAATCGATCGTAAAACGACGAGATTGACAAGGACGAGGATCGATGACAAATCGATCTCAAAACGATAAGATTGATAAGAGGACAAAACCCTAATTCAAAAGTGATAAAAATGAGGAAAGCAGAAGAAGGACTCAATGCTCACAAATGATAAAGACCAAATACACAACATAGAAGAAATGTTAATGCGACGCAAAAACCTAAAATAAGGCAATGCGCCAATGTTAAAGTATGACTCCACAAGCGTTGACCATTTTTAGGTGTCTACATTTTGCCCCTCTTTGAGACAATGTGATTTTAAGCATTGTTTCAAAGAACAATAATGAAAATGCCCCAGACAATGACAATGACATATGCATGCCCCCTCGAGGAATTGGCCGGAAAAATCCAGAAAAGAGGCCAAGTGATCGATAAGAATGATAGAAGACAATAGGTTCGAACAGACTGCCAAGACTGACGGAAGAAATGTTAGTAAGAAGAAATTAGATAGAGGACAGTTAGAGATGAAGGAAAAATTGCTTTCACATATGCACATAAGTAGGTGAGAACATTTATTTATTGTAGCAAAGCGGATGCAGAGCATCATGGCATTGAAGGCCAGAGCTGGAACGCAACCCTTTTTTGCAAAAGACAGACACATCGCAGACAAACAGAAATCACAACAAAAAGGAAAAGGACCATGAACCATCCCGGTCACTCCAAACCACTCAGTGACATCATTGAGCAACATAGGAACATGATCGAAGCCAAAAATAAATCAGTAAAAAGATAAGATGCACAAATTCCAACAAATCAAACAAACATCTTGATCTTCATTGTCAAAAGTTGAAAGTGATGATAGGACGATCATGCTGTCTAGTTTCAAGGAATGCGGTACCCCGTCTAAGATAGGACACAGTCTACTTTCGAGTATACCACACCCTGTAGAAGACCCATGATATTAGTGACAAGGACAAATGATTTTGAGGTTGATTGATATGACAATTTTGATCAGTTTGAATGTCTGGTTTGAATGAAAAAGTTCATCTGTTTATGCATGATTTCATTAAAGCACAGTGTATGATTGCGAGTCAATGGATGTATGCTTAGTGATCTGTCTACGCACAAAGGGGATCATTTATTGACAAAATGCTTGTTTTTGGATTTTAATGTTTTTGAAAAAAAAAATTTGTTCATTTTTTCAGGACTTTATTAGATTTTTTGGGGATTATCTCAGGACATTTTTTGATTTTTTTTTTGGGGGGGGATTTTTTTCAGGACATTATTTGACTTTTTTGGATTTTTTTCAGGACATTATGTGATTTTTTTGGATTTTTTTTCAGGACATTATTTGATTTTTTTGGATTTTTTCAGGACATTATTTGATTTTTTTGAATTATTTCAGGACATTTTTCAATTTTTTTTTGAATTATTTGCCCCCAGTGTCTAGCAAGGCAAGGAATACGACAGGTGAATAAATAGGCTTTCTGAAATGTTGGTGGATAGAAGGAAGATAAAGGCCTTTTATTATGGAGACAACATGGATGCAATTTTCAAGGGCTATGGTGTGATGGGACAAGAGACTGGATATGACAATGTAAAGCAGTGACATGGCATGAGGGACATGTCAAGAGGTTTTTGAAACCATGTTTAAATTTTGCGTCCTTATGTCAGATCAAGATCAAGGAATGAAACAGAGTGTATGGATAGTGATAAGAGATGGATAGGATAAGTAAGACCAAGAATGGATAAGGAACATGGACTGAAGGTTGGGATTGGCTAAGGGATAGTGGCAGAAAGTTACAATAAGACAGGGAATATGGATGAAAGGTTGTAATAAGCAAATGGATAAATGACCAAAAGCTATGATAGACTGAAAGCTGCAAACAAGATGCATGATGTGCATGACGATCCTCTGCCTTGTCAAGATCAAAGGTGGAAAGAGGAAATGGACATGAGGGACAATAGGATATGAAGGGTAATGACAGGGGTTCAATAGGATAATGAAGGGCAATAGGATATGAAGGAGTATGACATGGGTTCGATAGGATAATGGAACAATGAAGGAGAAAAGGATATGATAGGATAAAACCTGCCCCCAAGTGTAGTGTGCAAGAAGTTCATAGATTACGCATGACGCCTGTTTGCCAGGTTTTCACCATGGTACTTGCCCAAGGCCCCTGTTTGCCAGGTTTTCACCAGTGGACGTATTATTTTTCTTTATTTTTTTTACTTTTTTTTTACTTTTTTTTTTTATTTTGACTTTTTCAATAGAAGATGGACAAATGATAGGGGATGGAAGAAGGACTCAGACGTCTTTTTGTTTGGATAGTAGCCTTGAAAAAAAAAAATGGACCATGACCTTTAAAAGTATGCTCAAAGGCGTTGGTAGGATAAGGATATGGAATAAGAGATGAAACTAAGGCAAGGATTTATGCAAAGGATGGGATCAAAGGGATCGAAGGATGGAAAATATGCATTGGATAATGGATAGGGTATTGGAAGAATTGGGCTTCAATGGAGGGAAATGAAGGCAAGATCAACATTGGCACACACCTTGAGGGGTGATGGACTGATGGAAAAAAAATGTATTTTGGATTGTGAGATTTGGATGGAAAATGGATGAAGAAGGTGATGAAGGAACAAATTTGAGAGGGTTGGATGGAGGAATATCAATTTTGGATGCCAAGTTGGATGTTTCTTTAGGCTTTTGTGCTTCAAGGAGCTGCTTAGGGATCCACATGGTTTTTGATTTTTCATGCTTTTGTGGTTCCTTGGAGTGCATTGCTTGCACAAGGGATTTAGGAACCCATATATATTTTGACTTTTGTTTTTGAGCAATGGGCTTTTGTGACCTTTTGGATTGTTCCTTTTCTTTATAGATCATATTGTTCTTTGTTTTGACATGTCGATTATATTGGACATGTTGATCCTTGAATACATGTGGATTGCTAGACTTATGAATTTTATACTTGACATCCAAATTGCTTGGAGGAGGAAAGGAATGCATGGATGGATATGAATGAAATGGACTTCTTTTGGATTGATGAAATTTACTCAAGGATGTGTGCCTTTGTTGACCTTGCATAGAGGACAAAAGGATATAAGGACCTAAGATGGATGGAAGGGATGAAGGGGAAGGGATATGTTTGGATTTTGAAGGGATGTTGGATTTAGTAGGGGTACCAACGTCTTGAGAGTGAGTTGTGTAGACATGACCCTTAACATTTTCTTTAACATGAAGGGATTCTTGCTTATGCAGATCTACTCCTTTGCCTTTATGAATATCTTGACTTGTAGGATACTCTTTTCTTTGGGAAGAAGACGCGAGTCCATTATGAGGTGGATATGATATGAGAGAAATAATGAGATCTTGAAGTGGATTGGATTTCACCAAAGTGGAAGAACCCATTGTGCATGTCGAGGGTTCATGAACATCTTGCACTAACACGTTAGAATCATGAGGAGGATTAGGATCATGAGGGCGATTAGGATAATGTAGTGGACATGGTTCAATGATGTGGAGATGGAGGAACAAGTGGATCTTGTGGAGGATTTAAAGGAATAATTTGATCTTGACAAGGAGGAAGATCATTGGAATCCTCTTCAAAGGTGCTTTGCTCTTGACTTTCAATGGGATCATCAGAAAGGATGGAAGTGATATCTTGATCTTTCTTAGAAAGTGGAATGTCAATGGGATTTGAAAGGACATTGTGTTCTTGGAATGGAAGGGGATCATTTGGGATTGGATGGACTAAGATATCTTGATCTTGCTCGGGGAATGGAGTGTCAATATGACTTTGGATAGGATGGACAAGAATAGGGGAATCATTGCGAGTGTCTAGGGAAATGGGATCCTGGTCAACAATTGGATGGGATGACAAGGTTTCAGGATCTTGATCTTGATCTTCTTTAGGACTCATTTCTTCATGCTCTAAATTATCCTCTTGACATGGGGTTAGACTTTGGATATGCATGGAGGATTCTGACAAGGGCTCAATGTTTTGGGATGAAGGAAATGCACTTTGAACATTCGTGATGGATTCTAACAAGGAATCAATGCTTGAACATGAGGAAGAGGGACTTTGAATGGGGTCTTCTAAAACAGGTAATGGCAATAAAGTGCATGGTGGCATTGGGTCTTGTATTTCTAAAACATGACAAGTATGTGCATCATGAACTGGATTATCATGGCAATCAATTATGGATAGCTTTTGGATAATTGCATCCTTGGGTGTATTGTTTGATGAGGACAATATGGAAGGTTCTTGTGAAACTTCTAAAGGTGTAGGGATAGATGCCACTGGAGAGTCAATTTGTTTGCGAGGGGATGAGGCATTGCTAGACATAATTATATTATCTTGATCTTCTTCAAAGAACTCACTTGGTAGGTTCCTTAAGAGCATTGCAATAAAGCCACCTTTCTTTCGAGGTTTTGACATGGTTGTATCTGGAATTTGAACTTGTTTGGCAAGGAGGTGGTTCTGATCTAATGTCATGTTTTGATATTGGACTTGGTTCAATTGTTCTGACATGTTTGAAACTTGGGTTAGTGTGTGCTGCAACCTTTGTTTTTGAATGTTTGGTTGTGGTTGTTGACATTGATATTCCACCATTGGTTGAACCATTTGTGGACATTGTATAGTTGGTCGGACATATTGTTGAAATTGGACCATTGGTTGTGTTGGCTATATATGTTGAACAATTGGTTGAACCATTGGTTGTATTGGTTGAAAATCTGATTGATAGTAAACACCTTCTTGTTCTTGTTGTGGAGGCACATAATGTTGAAATTGATGTTGTCTCTTTTCTTTAAATTGTTTCATCATCTCTATTTGGGAGAGGAGAGCTGGTATGTCTAATCATTCAAGAAGAGATCTTACATCAATTGGCTCAATCTTTGGATTTCGACCTGGAAATTTTTGAAACATTTTGGACATTTTTGATCTATTCTTCTCAATGTTTTTCACTTTTTGTTCCAAAATCTCCTTTTCTTGAGTTAGCTTCTCCTCTAGTTTTTGTATTTGGAGACTTGTTTCATCATAAAAAGTTTGATCGATATTGCCTTGTTGTTGGGTTGGATATAATTGTGATTGCATTGTCGGTTGATATGTCAAACTTTGTTGCATCATTGGTGCTTGGAACCTTGTTTCAATAGACATGTCACTATGCAAATGAAGCTTTTAAAGGATGATGTATGATATGCAAACTAAATAGATGAAAATGCAATCTATGGCAAGAATGCAACCTATGTTTTTGTTGTTTTTTCAAGATTTTGACAAACTCATGAATGCAATTCTAAAAATGAGACCCTTAGGAAATTGAAATGATGTCTAGACCTCAAAGGACAAAAGGATCAAGTGATCAAAGGACAAAATGACAATGTCTCCCCTATATGCTTGGATACTAAGCTAGGTTTGACCAAATGACATTGATGACAAAAAGAGAAAAGGTTTGATAAGGTCTAGACCTCCTAACAATGACTTAGGGTTTATCAAAGATTTGGATTACTCAAGTATGACAAAACCTAGTTTTGACACTATATGCAAAGGGACAATTACTATGAAAATGACCCTAATATGATATGATAATGACCTAAGCTTAATGAAGAGACCTAAGGTAGTATGCAAATGTATGACAATGTCAACCTAAGGCAAAACCTAAGGTTGGATTATGAGATGGTATTACTCTAATGTAAGAAGACACATGCAAATGGATGACCCTTATTGATATGCAAAGGAGTATGACCTAGGTGAAACCTAACCTTGGTAGTTGACAATGAATTTGCAAAATGCAAACCTAGGATGAACCTAAATCTAAGTGACATGAATGTTGAGACAAGATTTTGAAAAATGTTTGATAACCATGTTTGAAGGTGTTTTGAAATTTGTTGAATGAATGTACTCTTGTGTTAATCCTTGTTTTGAATCAATTTGTCTTGTTTTTGAAATGAGACACAATTCAACTTTTGACAAGCAAAGAAGACAAGATACTTCAACTTAGACTCAAGACAATCATGCTCATTCACACATTTCTTATGGTAGGTAAGGACAGCAGGTACTTGAGAGGTAGACTCGTTATGAGATTCAAGGAGAATACATAGATGCTTGACCCCACGGGCTCCCCTCCACGGCACTCACTTCTCAAGGCAGCCAAGCATCAGTGCCCATGGAAATCTCCCCATGGAGAACTTAGTATCTCTTCGAAGTATCTGAACTTGTCCTTCTCAAGCAACTAGAAGGATTTTTGGCCTCTAAATACAAGGTGTTTAGTAAGGATTTATGTTAAGCATTACTCCTTGGTGTCACGCAAGCGTGATTAAGACATTAAGCCCACCAAGATACCAAACAAATGTAGTCGCGCAAGCATGATTTAGACCGTGAGGCCCTACTTAGATGTTGATATGAGAAAGAGTCCAAGGGTCATCACTTCCCAAGTAACTACAATTCCCACGTAACCCTTCCTTCAAAGCTTTTGCCCATTAGGTATTTGTTTATAGTGAGTTAGAATGCCAAGGTATTCTAGCCGTACTCACTTTGGGTCGTTCCCTTCTCACGATTGTCACTTGCTTGCAAAAGCAAATGGTTGGGAAGGCAGGCCCTCTAAAGGTGACACACAATCAAAAACATGAACACGGTATTGAAGATCTGGATTTCTGATCACCCTAAGAAGGATGAGAGCATACTCTCCTACTCTAATGTCAAACTCAACAATAAAAGAAAACATATATTCATTCCATCCTATTTAGAAATCACACTAGGTGCCTAAATATTAATTGCAAACACAAAGTTTAGTTGTAGTCCAAGGCAACCTGCAAAACCACCAATTTAGAAGTTTGATATGTTTGATCTTTGACTATCGAACCTGCATAAAATTCGTTAGTAGTTTCATCTTTGTCTTTGCCATGCGTAATGCCAAGATGCTGCACAAAGAATTAGTACCATAAAACCAAAAAGCAGAAACAAAATGCAAAACAAATCAATTTGCAAGTAAAAATGCTACTTTTTTTACCTCTGTTGCTAGCCTTACACAGGCACAGAATGCATGACACAAGCGCAGAATGCATTACACAAGCCCAAAATGCATGACACAAGCACAGAATGCATTACACAAGTGCAGAATGCATTACACAGGCGCAGGATTGCCTACACAGGCACAGGAAGCATTACACAGGTGCAGGATTGCCTACACAGGCGCAGAAGTACTCACACAGGCGCAAGATGCTTGACACAGGCGCAGAAGTTCCCAAAAAACCCTGCATTACCTTGTTTCTTGGGTTTTTAACCTGCACATCAACTCAAAAGCACTCAAAAGCATGATTAGAGGGTTAGTTCACGTCGGGTTCACCAATTAATGTAGCATAGGAATCTGGAAATCATCAAAGCAAATAGTATTAGACTAGCTCAATCACAAAACCAGATTGCAATGATAACAAAACTTACAAACATTCAATAAAGATATGGAAATAAAACATTCAAATCAAATGCAAACCATCGCAAATGTGAATGTCTCCTCCATAATTCTGCATTGTCCTTCTTTCTTCTTCAAATAGCTTTTTGTGGATCTCACCTACTAGTGCATGATCATGATATGAAAGCAAGTAGACAAGATGATTGCTCAAGAATACTCGAAGCATGATTGATTCGACAAAGTGGTTAGATTGATAATGTGATCAGGGATCAGGGGCCTTGATTGAAGAAATTCATCCAATTTATAGATAAATTGGAGAAAAGACAAGATTAGCATGGCAGTGATTCGAATAGAAATTCAAATCAAGAATAGCAAAGTTATGACAAGTGTATGACAAATTGCTATGCAAGGATTTATGACAATTTATGACAATTTATGACAAATTGCTATGCAAGGATTTATGACATGAATTTGAAATAGAAATAGACATTTAGGAATTTAGGAGAAATTAGAAAATTAGGTTAGAAATAATGACTTGGAAATTAGGAAATTGATGCAAAATTACGTAAATTAATTAATAATTTCTCATTCATTAATTAATTTACAAAAATAGGAGGAATTAATTAGCCAATTAAATAAATATTTAATTGTGACAAGAAGACTTAGGATAAATAAATAAATTATTTAACTTAAAGGGGAGAATGACAATCAAGATTAAATGAATAAATCATAAAACCTTAGAAGATGAATTAGAAATGCAAAGACGACAATTAGGTCTTGATGTAAGATTGATTTGATGTCGATTCGATCATGATTTTGACTTGATAAATGACCAATGTTGATAAGTGATTTGATTGATAAATGCACCAATTGACGAGGAACAATGACAAATTGATCCAAATTGACATGATTGAAGAGGACAAGGATCGATGACAAATCGATCGTAAAACGACGAGATTGACAAGGACGAGGATCGATGACAAATCGATCTCAAAATGATAAGATTGATAAGAGGAAAAAACCCTAATTCAAAAGCGATAAAAATGAGGAATGCAGAAGAAGGACTCGATGCTCACAAATGATAAAGACCAAATAGGCAACATAGAAGAAATGTTAATGCGACGCAAAAACCTAAAATAAGGCAATGCGCCAATGTTAAAGTATGACTCCACAAGCATTGACCATTTTTAGGTGTCTATAGTGTCTTTGATGTCTTTTAAGGGTTTTTTCACCTTCTAATCCTCCACCAAGCCTTCTCAACCTCCCTTTGGCTCTACAGGCTCCAAATAGGACTAATACAATTAGCCCTCCTATGATGGTTTTCAAGACTTAGTTTCAAATCTTCTCACACAAGTCCACAAATAAATTACAGATTCGAGTACCCTTTTCAAAGTTACATACAATATTTCAAAATTCCATATGGGTTCTTTGTACACATGGGATTTCCAATACTACCCTACTTTTAAGGGTTATAGGCCTACCGAGTGACTCACAAATTTGTTCTTGAAAAGGTTCACCAATAAAAACATTTGCCAAAGCTAATCATTTATTCTTCAAGGGAACTCACAAGGGTCTCCAACCATGTGTCAACTTTTCTTCTACCAATCCACATGTGCTTTGAAATCACACATCTTCTATTGTCCTAAACTCACCAACTCCTAATTGTGAGCCTACGGTATCATTGTAGATTCACTACCAAGGCCTGCAAAACCAAAACACCTACATTAAACCTATTTATAGACCCTAACCTAGCATTCCACATGATTACAACTGGTTCCATCAATGGATGCTCAGGTTAGAGCCATTTTTTCCTTAAACCCTACTTTGCAAGGGTTTTACACCTAGTCACAAAGAATGGGTTAGATCTCTGCAACCAAACATAGTCAGACTTGCTAATCTACCTTGTTGGAAAGAGTATTCAACAAAATCTCATTCCCTACAATGAGATTCTTCTTACAAGTCTGTACTAGACCATACAATGCAACAAAACAAAGAAAAATTGTCAAAACAGTGTCCAAACAAGATTTCCTTACAACTCAAAAACTTTCTTTTGCATTCCAGATCTTCTAACCCATACAATGAAGTTGTTTTTGGCTTATATGCTCATAATTCAGTTGTTTGGACCAACTTTTCAATGCCAATCAACAAAAAATGCAACTTTTTGCAAATGTTGCAAAATATTGCTCAGTAACTTTTACATCTTTTCATCCTAAGAATGCAACTTTGCACTCAAGTGCATTCCAAGGCTCAAAAAGGCCCTCGTTGCATTCTAGGAGACTTAAAAACAATATATTTCACCCTGTTACATAATGACCCTATTTTAGAGTAGTGCACCTATTACCATCATCATCATTACATCTTCTAGGATCTCAGCATCCTGAACGCAACAAAAGCTTGACAAAAGCTTGGACAACTCAACCATAAATTCATGGAGTCCTAAATGGTTGGTCCCTTATTACAGCTTGAAACACAACACAAAAACTTAGAACAAACCAAAATTTCTTTTTTGCAGTGATGTGTGCCTTGCACCATGGTTCCTATGGACATACAAAAGATATAGGTACAGGGTGCGAGAGAAGAGGGTAGGGGTACCGTAGGTAGATTTTCACAGGCTCCTACAATAGAGGGATGCTACCAGGGTGAGGCTACACTTGCTTGAGGATGAGGTGTAGATTGAGAGGGCGAGGACAAAGAGCCTAGAGGTAGAGGTGGAGAGGCTACGGTGGGAGGTCGATGATTTGATTGAGAGCCTATAAACAACTAGGACATAGGTGGATGACTTGCTAAGGGACATGGAGGAATCAGAGGGGATGTTGGAGGAGGCCAAGATAGGGACCACCATTGGGGAACTTTAGAGTACTTTATGGGAGCAAGATGAGGAGTTGGATGGGCTATAAGCAAGGGTAGACAAGGCAGAGGCAGATGTTACTTGCCTGTGGGTGGAGAGGGATGCATCATGGTAGATGTTGGTCCTCGCGGGGCTTGGATAGATGTACTCAGACATGATGCAGTAGTGGAAGAGGGAAGAGAGGGAAAGACAGAAGGCTGCCTATTACAAAGGATTATACCACGGGGTGGTACCAGTAGACCAGAGAGCGGCCTCGTACACTGAGAGTGTACGCTCCCACAGGACCCACAGCCAGCATCCCATACAGAGTTAGTAGATAGGTAGATCGGTGGGTTTTAGAGCACCTAGGACATGAGGAGCAGGGGGATCTAGAGGAAGAGGAGGTGATGAGGAGGGGGCTGCAGAGACAAGCAGAGAGAGATAGCTCCATTTTGACTTATGTGTTATTTTTGACCCTTCGGGGCGATCATTGTATTTTGACTGACATATTCATTTTTAAGATGTATATATATGATTTTGGCAGTGGTTATACATGTACTTTGTTATGGATATTATGATGGACATTACTTATTATTTTATGATGTGATGCATGGATGATGATTATAGATGTATTGTGTTGACCTATTTGTGATGCAGGATGGATGCTTATATATGTCTATTCTTATGATGTGCTACTGACATGTTGATGGATGCATGATGGATATGCATGCATGTGTTTATGATATATTATTGACTCTTTGATGGATGTAGGATGATTGACTATGTGGATGCATATGTTTTTGATATTTGATGATACGTTTATATATGTATATTTGTATGATGTGTTGTTTTGAGATTTTTTTGATGATTTGAGAATGCATAACGTGATTTAATGGATTAATCTAAAATGGATATGCAATGCAATTTATAATAAAGTGAATATACACACTATAATTCATATCCTATAAAATGGGGAATGCAACAAGATTTGGATGCAAACTAGGTGATAAAAATGCAACAAATTTTGAAATGCAATCTAAGTGATGCATAAAAATTTGGGATGCAACTTAAATGAATAGAAAAATTTGAGATGCAAGTTAAATGAATAACAAAATTTGAGATGCAAGTTAAATGATTAATGCAATATATTAAAAATGCACCTATATGAATAATGCAAAATTTACTTGTGAATATATCAATCATAATGCAATGACCTTAAGATAGGATAGAAGAAATAGGAGGAGAAAAAATGAAGATCCATGGGGATGTTAGATGCAGAAAAAATTGAGGACTTGATGATAATGCAAAAAGGAAATGATGGGGGGAATTATGCACAAAATATGTGGAGAGCCAACTTAATTTGATATTGCCCTAGGTAACCTCTACCACTGATTATAGGAACCACGATACCATGATAAACCCAAGGCGTGGACTGACTCATAGCCAAGCGGGAATTCCCCACACACAGCTATGCAAGTGTGGAAGAACACTGATACAAAGTTGTGGATATGTGCAAGGAAACCCTCAAGAACATAGATATCCCTTGTACACAACAAGGTAAGTATTGATAAACACTAGTACCAAGTCATCGGTTCATACAAGAGAGATCCCATACACACCATACCATGAAACATGCCCCAGTATACACCCATCATAAACATACCTGGATATGGAGGATCCAGGCAGTCATAGATAGGAGTAGTCATAGGGAAAAAGATGCAAGCCAAAAATGAAAATACAAAAAAAATGAAACAAGTCACCCATACATGACCAACTGTTGTCTCTTGCCAAGAGTGGGATTAGGATATAAGATTAAACTGCTAGGCGAGGGAAGGATTCATCCCAAGGAAAAAGGATAAGGTGGATGAGATTGAGTAGGCAATTGACCAGATGACCATGAGGACTATCTTGTGAACGTAGGACTGACACCAAGACTTGATGAAGCTCACATGGAGGCACAAGCTCAAGAAGTGGGACAAAGCTCATTTGATGAGATAAAACTTAGTTCGATGGGGGAAAGCTCAGATTAATGGGATAAAGCTCAAATTAATGGATTTTATCCTTATTCTTGATTCAGGTGTTGGCATTGTGTTGTCATTGATGTCAATCGGTAAGTATAGTATGTCACCGGTATGGATGGTTATAGGTATGCAAGGTCTATGTAGGATGCGAGTAGGAGATGTTATCAGTATGGATGTTCACCAGTAATAAAATATAAGAAAGAAAAGAGATAAATTGGTTATGTCAACTAGTATGCAGGAAGGTACAGTGTCAATCGTTAAACAGGTCCACCGGTGAGTATGTATGAACAAGTAGAAGAGCGGTAGCATAAGGAGGATACCGGTAGGATGTTTTTGGTCGGTGACCAAGCTTGAATTGACATAGTGGACTTAGCAGAGTTGGATGTCGACAAAGGATGCCATGTAGGAACCAAGTGTCTAATGTATAGCAATCAGTGAAGTGTCCTTTAATGAGGTAGTTGAAGAGTTAGTCGACATTAAATGAAGACTGTGAAAATCAAAAGTGAGTTGCAAAAGTTTGTGGCTAGATGAAGATCGATGGATGACTCTTGTGTGCTGGTCGATGCATGATATATGATCTCCTTTTTGACTTGGAGAAGGAAACTATCGAAACATTAATGGTGATTGAGAGAAAGTAGATCCATGTTTTCCCTATATAGAAAATGTGCATTTGAAGGAAGGATTTGGCATGCGATGTATCATTTTTGTAGGCTATCAATCTTGGAGATGAGATTCTATATGACCTGATATGGATTGGGTCGGTGGAGAAAACCCTAAGTGCGCCAAAGTTTGAATCTATGTTTTGGCGGGAAGGCAGATAAATAAATATGCAGATCAAAGATTAAAAACGTGATGCCAGTTGCAAGAAGAGAGTGTTCTTGAGAGAATAGTGTGCAGATCAGTCTAAGAAGAGTATTGCAACTAAGTAGCTAAAGGAGAACCGGTAGTAAGAGTTGTAACCGGTAAGGGGATTTATCAGAGGTTTAACTGGTAGATAATAGAGCTGAGGTGAACCAGTAGGAAGGCATCTGAGAGTGATATAGTGCAGGGTGAGTATCAGAGGAAGTCAACAAAGGTAGAGATTGACCGGTAAGGGATTAGAGAGAGTGAGTTGATAATCGGTAATGAAAGAATCGGTGAAACAGAGAAGAGTTGTAACTGGCAGAAAGTAATTGAATAGGTGTTACAAAACTCATTTGTAACAAGGTACTTTCATTGTAATAAGTTGTTATTTCATTGCGTATCACTAAGCTGGAGCTCGATGTAGGGGTTGGTACTCTTTTGGGTTGGTGCCCATTGTTTACAGTAAAAATGGAAACAACAATATTGAAAGACTAAAATAGATTCAACCACGAAACCCTAGCCTAACAACAACAAAGATCCACCATAACATATGAAGATTACCTAAGACAATGTAAATCAACAAAATTACAAAGATTATACCATCACATGTCCAATAGGGTTTGAATCTCCATTCTTCCTATCTCCATTGATCTTTCTTGATATATTTGCTCTCAGATTTTATGTGTGCACAAGAGCTCAACAAAGAACAAAAATGTGGTTGCAAGTATGCTTGATCGCATATGAAAATTTGAATGCTAGAATGTTTGGGAGGATTGATAATGGAAGAAGCATCTCCTTATATAGAAGACACTATAAGAAATGGAGGGATAAGATTAGGTGTAAACAATAAATGGTCGGCTAGGATTAGATGGTAGGTAGAAGAAATAAGAAAATAATGAGAGGGTAGGTAGTGTAGGAATTAAGAGATGAATGACATGTGTCATAGGTAGAAAAAGCTAATGAATTAATTAAATAAATAAAGATTTATTTAATTAATAAAAAAAGTGGGATCAATTAAATAAATAAAAGTATTTATTTAATTTAGGAAAAGACAATTTAAATAAATAAATGTATTTATTTAAATGAGGAAAAAGGCTAGAAAAGGATAAATGAATTAATTAAATAAATAAAAATTTATTCAATTAATAGAAGAATTAGGCTTAAAATAACTAAATAAATAAAAATATTTATTTAATTAGACAAGACAATTTTAGGTGTCTACACCCAGAAATCATTAGGGGTTGGTGCTCCTTGGGTTGGTGCCCTAAACATTGTAACTGTTGTTTCATTGTGAGGCTGGATTGGAGTAGTAGACTCCAACAGCATTTATCACCGAGGTTTTTCCCACATTGGGTTTTCCTCATATATCCAATGATGTGAGATGCATTCTTTGTATGTTTAATTACTAGTGCCTTCATTGTTTTACCAGTTCCACACACATAGTTGGAAATTGTTTGAAATCATTGATTCGCCCCACTCTCAATGACATATTGTGTTCTACAATTGGTATCAAAGCCTTAGGTTCCTGGTTTGTTAAAGCTTTCTCTAGCTTGGGTAGATTCTGGTCTAAGAACACAATGACAAGAAATGAGTCCTCCTCCAAAGCTCCCATGTTTGATGGAACCAACTATGCTTTTTGGAGCAGAAGAATGGAAACCTATATGTCCTCTCTAGGATTTGATGTTTGGATGTCTGTAAAGAATGGGTATATTGTCCCTAGTGTACTCCCATAGACTCAGATTCCAAGAAGGAGTATGAGAACAGTGCAAAGGCTAAACATGCTATTCTCAGTGGGTTGTCAGATAATGAGTTTGTCAAGGTAATGCTTATCCGCTAAAGAGACTTCAGATAAACTATAGAGATTATTTGAAGGAGATGTCAAGGTTAAGGAGGCCAAGCTAAAAACTCTAAGAGGTCAGCTTGAAGGCTTGAAGATGAAAGATGAAGAAAAGATTGCAGACTACCTTCACAGAATTGATGAAATTGTGAATACCATCAGAGGACTTGGAGAGGAAATTGTTGATGAATTTATTGTTAAAAAAGTGCTTAGATCACTCACATCTAAGTATGACACTAAGGTCTCTTCTATAGAGGAAGCCAAGGACCTAAAAATCTTTTCAATGGATGAGTTATTTGACTCTCTAACTACTTATGAGATGAGGAAAATTGGTGAAGTAACTTCCAAGAAAGAAGTTGCCTTCAACTCCACCAAAAAGGGTAAGGAAGAAAGTGCTCATAGAAAATCTAGTGGAGACTTAGATACTGAAGTTTCAAACTTTGTAAGAAAGCTCAAAAGAGGATCTGATAAGTATAAAGGAAAATTGTCTCTCAAATGCTTTAACTGTGGTAAAATAGGACACTTTACTGCAAAAATGTCCTTATGGTGAAACCGGTGGAGATGAGCAAAGGAGTTATAGAAGGTCTTCTGATAAAGATAAAGAGAAGAAGGTCTATCAGCAAGAAAGAAGAAGCTACCGAAAGAAGAACAGTTTATATACATTTGAAGATGATGCTTCTGATGAAGAAAGTGCATTAGAAGATGACTGCCATGAGGATGAAAGAGAAGTTAATTTCTTTATGGCACTAGATGAACCAGTTGTTGAAGATGAGGAAGATAAAGATATTGAAGATGAAGTGGACCTAGAAGGTGAGCTCATAAGCGCTCTTGAGGAGTTGAAGAGAAAAAGAAAATAACTCAAAAAGGTTAAGCATACTGCTACAAAGGAACAAGAACAGCTGGAGGAATCTCTGGAGGAATCCAAGAAAACAATTTATGATCTATAACTCCAATTGGAAGAAGCTAACATCCTCCAATTTGATAAAGAAGGAAAAGGAGTAGAAAAATCTAGAAGAATAAATTGTAAGGCTCAGAAAGGATCTAGAAAAGAGCAAGGATGAATTGAAGATGAGGAGCAAGTATAAGGGTAGCACTGAAGCTTTAGACAAGATGTTGAGCAAACAGAAGCATTCAAAAGACACCGATGGTTTAGGATTTGAAGAAGGACAATGTTCAAATAGCCAAGACATATCCGATAAGGAGATACAATTCACTTCCTCAAGTTAAAGTAAAGAGAAGCAAATCTTTACAGTCAACAAAGATACCGGCAAGAAGACCTATGATGAGGCTACAAGAAATCAGCCAGTGAACCGGTATGCTCAAAACTAGAAGGCTCACACATCGTACCATTATGAAAATCATAAAGGCAAGCCCAAGGTGCATAGTGAAGGATTCACTAGAATCAATAGCATGAGAGGAAGACATCCAGTGAGACAAGGGTTTTTCGGTCCAAAGCAACAAGACTGGTATGTACCCAATTTCCATGGTTATTGCTACCGGTGTAATAAGTTTGGACATAGAGTTGCTGATTGTAGACTAATGAATAAGCCCCATGTTATTTTTTAGAGTAGAAATTCTTTTTCTGCACTCCGAGGTATGGATGTTATTTGCTATCAGTTTAATGGATTTGGTCATAGGATTTTTGAATGTAGGAGAAGTCAACCGGTGTCCTACAATAGTTTTAAAGATTCATCATTTAATGCCAATATAAAGTGTTATAATTGTCAGAAGTTTGGGCACATTACAACCTCAGGACAACCAAGCCAAAGAAGTTAGTACCGGATCAGGAACTGGTAGTTAAACCAGAACATGAAATTACAGTAGACAAGAAGAAGGAAGACAAACCGGTTTGGGTTGAAAAAGACAAGAATAAGGCATAATCAAGTCTGATTGTGTAGATTGCCTTGCATGCAGAAAGAAGGAACTTATGGGTTGTAGACAGTGGTTGTTCCAATCACATGACCGGTGACAAAAAGAAATTTATTAAGCTTGAAGATTGGAATGGAGGCTCAGTAAGATTTGGAGACAACTCCTCCATCAAGATAAAAGGAAACGGTACCCTGAATATAGATGGAAAATTAAAGGCCCATGATGTATATTATGTGGAAGGTTTAAAGCACAATTTACTAAGTGTAAGTCAAATGTGTGATAAAGGTTACAAATTCACTTTTGACTCTACCGATTGCCAAAAAAGAAAAGAGAGTTTCAGTCAGATTGTAGCAGAAGGAAAAAGGACAGATGGAAATTTGTACAATCTAAAGGAATTCTTTGAATCCCAATGCATGATGGGACAAGTGGATGCAAGTTGGCTATGGCATAGGAGATTAGGCCACATAAATTTTGATAATCTATTTGCAGTAAGTAAAAAAGGCTCTATGAGAAATATACTACCAATCATCAAACCGGTAAGCACATTTTGTGATGAATGTGTAAGAGGAAAGCAAACTAAGGTGAGCTTCAAGATTAAGGACCATAATACTTCAAGGCCACTAGAACTGGTGCATACTGATCTATGTGGACCAACCAAAACAAGAGCTCTAGCTAGACAATTACGAAAGACAAGTATACTATTCCTCATAATGGTCCTTCAACTCTGAATGAGATAAAGGAAGTTGAATACAACATTATGGATAAGGAAGCATTATTGAGCACTATGACTGATTCTGAGATGACAAATATTATGGAACTAAGGACTGCTCATGAGATCTGGAAGAAGTTGGAAACTTTGTATGAAGGTGACAGTTATGTGAAGATTGCCAAGTTGCAGAGTATTAAGGGAAAGTATGAGATGTTGAATATGAGCAAAGATAAAAATATCACTTCCTTCATGTAGAAGGTGAATGAACTATTAGTTAAATAAGAGGGGGGGTGAATCAGATAAACTCACAATTCAATGTTCTAATTAGATTCAACCTCGGTAGAACTTACTTGACATGCAACTATGACTGTAAATCATTCAAACTCATAAACTGATAAACTTGAAACATCAAAACACATTTAACACCAGATTTAACATGGAAACCCAAATAGGGAAAAACCATTGTGGGATTTCGGACCCACAAAGAAAATATACTCTTCTAGAGTAAGCTCGGTTAAAAGCCAATCCTGTTAAAGATTACATAAACACATTGCTATATGTGACCCGGTCAAGGGATTTCCCTCAGATCTATCAGAATCTTACACTTTGTTAGAAGTGACCTTGTCAAAGGATTTCAAACACTCAATTAGAATGTTACCTTGCTAGAGGATTTACAAATAAGACTGTTAGGTCCACTCGGTTAAGAGATTTCCTGTCACTTACAAAAATAAATAAAAGTAATAAAATATATCTGCAACTTCACATCTGAAATGTTATGGCAGACTCTATGTGCTCAAAATAATCTTGTCATAAGACTTATCTTCCTCCTTGTTGGGCTTCTCACTCCATTCTTCAATCAGATCTTCAATCTTTTGTACTTTGTAATCACTTCAGTAGCATCATTGTTCTTCTATTTGTCTGCATACATTGTTCATCAACTATTCTTTATTTATAAGCAATTCCTAACCGCTTAATCTCCTTAATCACATTTCCCATGATTAATATTAGCCATCAGATCTTCAAACTTGACTAGGTTCATTGAATCCTTCGAACTGAAAAACGTTTTATCTTGCCTTGAAACTTGTATTGCTTCCTTGGTACTTGTGCTCAGCTATGACCGTTCAATTTGTGCTGTAGATCTAACTCTTGAATTTTCATTGTCGTTGATCCTTAACAAACTTCTTGCATGACATTCCAATCTTCTATAAATCTCCAGCTCATTGGCATCCTTCATTTAATAATGTATTTATTCATCCAATGCATTATGTTACTACTCGATTGACGCTCGGTTAATTCTAAACTTTACTCAGTAGACATTTTGTATTCGTCTCGGTTACTGTCTCAGTAGCTTTGCTTGCTGACAAAGCTCGGTGACTTCTTTCTTCTTTAACCGACATCGATAACCTTGGAATTTACCGACTGGCTCATTGCTCGGTAAAATAGAATAGTATCAAACCTTTACTCATTCTATTACATGAAATATTTTCTCCTTCTTATTCAATCTTCGAATACACATATATAGGTATCAAAACAATCAAAATAACATAATCTCATCACTGTCTAACTCGGTAATAGTTGCCCATTGAATAACTTATTACTCCCCTTCATTTTCACATTCTTTCAGTGTCACTTACCGACATCTTTATACTCATCAAAACATACTCTTTAATATATGGCAACATCATACTGAATCAGAAAATCAATTGCTTGACATCAATGACAAAATAATATCATTAAGACGATAATCATCCTTTATCAATTATATCATCAATCTCCAACAACCTTCTCAATATCATCATACCAACAAACTTAATGTAATGCCAACATGAACTTGTGTGTAATATCAGATGTGTTGGTGGAACATTGGAAGAATCAAATATTGTTTCTAAAGTGCTCAGATCCTTACATGCATCATACAAATACAAAGTTATTGCTATTGAGGAGATCTAGACTGTGACTAATTTAACTAGAAACATGTTGATTGGTAAGTTTTCAGCCTTTGAGTTGACTAAGTTTGGAGACTCTCTGCCTAAGGTAGAATATGCATTCAAAGCTACTGTTTTTGAGAAGCAGAGATTTGATTTGGGTGAAATTTCTTCAAGGAGGATATCAAGATATGAGAAAGAGGTGAAGGAAATTGAAGAAGAAGAATGAGAACTTGAGGAGCTTGAAGCACTTATTGCCAAGAGATTACCCAAAGGATTCGATAAGTATGAAGGAAAATTGCCTCTTAAATGTTTTTCTTGCAATAAGATGGTCATTTTACCTTAAGGTGTCTAGAAAGAGTTCCTAAGAAACCTTAAAATCCTAAATATCAGAACAGATGTTATTATGTTGATGATGAAGGTGTGACAAATGATGAATCTAATAAAGGAAATTCAAGTGATAATGATGGGTGTTTATTGCCATCAAGGAAGATGATCCAATACCTATTGATTTTACTAGTTGCATGAATGTGGAAAGAGCTTTGGCTGCATAAGTTGAAGATAAAGATTAATGGGTGATTGATAGCGGATGCTCTCATCATATGACAGGTGATAAGAATAAGTTTGTGAGTTTGGAAAAGTATGAAGGTGGTATAGTAAGATTTGGTGATGATAAAGCTGGTATAATTTGTGGTAGAGGTTACATTTCTCTTAATGGTAAGCACAATATTGATGATGGCTTATATTTAGAAGGTCTAAAGCATAATGTTTTGAGTGTTGGTTAGATGGTTCACAAGGGATATGATCTTAAATTCAAGAATGACAAATGTAGAATCTTGGGGAGTACCGAAATTGAGATTGCATCAGGTACAAAGACAAAAAGGCAATATCTTTCACTTAAATGCTGCTAGTAAAAGTTGTTTGATTTCTTAGATTGATGAAAGTTGGTTGTGGCATAGGAGGACGTGTCGTGTGGATTTTGATAGCATGGTTAAGATAAGTTCTACTCAAGTAGTGAGAGATCTTCCTAAGTTGATGAAACCTACTAAGCCTATATGCAAAGAATGTCAGTTGAGAAAGATAACCAAAGTTACTTTCAAGAGTAAGAATCATAGTTCATATGGATTGTTAGATCTTGTGCATACTGATTTATGTGGTCCTTCTAGAGTTAGAAGCTTGCAGGGAGGTAGATATTTCATGTTGCTTGTTGATGATTATTCTAGAATGAAGTGAGTTACTTTCTTGAGGGAGAAGTCTGAGGCCTTAGAGAAATTCAAGATTTTCAAAGCTATGGTTGAGACTGAGACAGGTTTGAAGTTGAAGTGGTTGAGATTTGACATAGGTGGTGAATTTACTTCTAGTGAGGTTAATGCATTTTGTGAAGAGCATGGAGTAAAGAGACAGTTATCTTCTCCTAGAACTCCTTAGCAAAATGGAGTTGTGGAAAGGAAGAACATAACTATTCAAGGAGTTGCTAGGACAATGATGACTGAAGGAAATGTTTTGCATGTCTATTGGAGAGAAGTTGTGAGTATTGTTGTTTACACTCCTAACCGGGTTCATATCAAAGGTGATACTGGTAAAACTCCTTATGACTTATGGTTTGGTCATACTCCTACTGTTAGATATTTCAAAAAATTTGGAAGTAAATGTTATATCAAAAGGGATGAAGATATAGGAAAATTTTATGCTAGATGTGATGAAGTAATATTTCTTGGTTATTCTACTAAAATAAAGGCCTACCGGTGCTATAATAAGAGACTGATAAAGATAGTTGAGAGTGCTAATGTCAAGGTTGATGAAGGCAATGAAAGGCAACCCAGATCCTTCAGATATGACTCAGATGATCAGAATGTTAGTGTATATAAAGGGAAGCAAGTTCAGACCCAGAATCAAGTTCAAATTGTTCCAATGAATCCAGTAAATCAGGAAGAAGGAACAAGTACAGTTAATGAAGAAATATCACAAGAAGCTGAAGTTCAAGAAAATCCTAAAACTCCTAGGTATGTGAGATTCAATCATTTAGAAAATCAGATTATAGAGGATAGAAATAAAGGTGTTCAAACTAGAAGAAGAATTATTAAAGATCTCGTTGAGTATTGTTTGATTTCAAATATTGAACCTAAGGATGTGAATGAAGCATGTAAAGATGAACATTGGGTAAAATCAATGGAAGAATAATTGGTGAAAATTGAAAAGAATAATACATGGATTCTTGTTCCCAAACCTAAGGATAAAAATGTAATTGGAACTAAATGGGTGTTTCGGAATAAGTTGAATGAGCAAGGTGAATTTGTTAGGAATAAAGAAAGAATTGTTTGCAAAGGTTATTCTCATATGGAAGGTATTGATTTTGAAGAGACTTTTGCTCTGGTGGCAAGGATTGAAGCTGTAAGATTATTTCTTGCTTATGCTTCTTACAAATATTTTAATGTTTATTAGATGGGTGTCAAGTCGGCATTTCTAAATGGTGAATTGGAAGAAGAGGTGTACATTGAGTAACCAGATGGATTTCAATTGACAGACCAAGGTGATATGGTTTGCCAGTTGAAGAAAGCATTGTATGGACTCAAGCAAGCCCCAAGAGCATGGTATGCCAGATTGGATAAGTATTTGTTGAAGCTAGGATTCAATAAAGGTACTGCTAATAGTAATTTGTACTTTAATATTCATAATGATAACATTCTGATTGTAGAAGTCTTTGTTGATGATATTTTTTTGGAGGTAATGATAGTTTATGCAAAAAGTTTCTTGATGAGGTACAGAATGAGTTTGAAATGTCTATGATTGGAGAGATGAAATTATTTATGGGATTGCAAATTATACAGTCAGAAAAAAGAATCTTTATATCTCAATCCAAGTATGTGAAACAGTTGTTGAAGAGATTCGATTTAGAAGATGCAAAACCGGTTGGTACTCCTATGGTGACCGGATGTAAGTTGACTAAGGATGATGATTCCCCTAAAGAAAATCAAACTAGATACAGATCTATGATTGGTGGATTGCTCTATTTGACTCAAATCGGGCTTGATATCATGAATGTTGTTTGTCTTGTTGCTAGATTTCAAGCTAATCCTAAGGAATCTCATGTTGTAGTTGTTAAAAGAATTTTTAGATATTTGAAAGAGACGGTTGATTTTGGTTTATGGTATCCTAAAGATGATGACTTTACTTTGAGTGCTTTTACAGATGTTGATTGGGTAGGTGATGTAGATGACTAGAAGAGTACTAGTGGTGCATTTTTCTTGGGTAAGAGATTGGTTTCATGGTTGAGCAAAAAGAACTCTATTTTTAATCTATTGCAGAGGCAGAGTATATTGCTACTGCTAACAATTATACTTAGGTGGTATGGATGAAGCAGATGTTAAAGGATATCGGACTAGTGTATGATGAGCCCATTGCTATCTACTGTGACAATTCAAGTGCAATTAACATTTCAAAGAAACTAATGTTGCATTCCAAGCCTAAGCATATATCTATCAAGTTTCACTTTTTGAGAGAGAAGGTGAATAAGAAGGAAATTAGATTGGAGTATGTATCCACAAAGGAATAGATTGCATATATCTTCATGAAGCCTTTGCTTAAGGATACTTTTGAGTATCTCAGAGGGAAGATAGGGGTGATTGCCCCTCCTGATCAGAGCTAAGATGCATTTGGTGTGCATCAGTATGGTTCATTTCATAGACATCTTGTGATCTAAATTGATGATTGGTGGCTGCTACTCAAGGGGAGTAGTCGGTTTTGTGGTTCAGATTCAGTTTTTTGATTTGATTGCAAATATGTGCATTTTCCATTGATGTCAAAGGGGGAGAGAATCATGTGAAAAAATTGTCGAAAGTTTTCTATTGTGTGCAAGGTCTAAGGGGGAGTTATTGAGTCTCTCTTTGAGATTTTGGGGGAGAGAATCTTTTCTTTGCCATTGATTGTTTTTCACATTATATGTTGCCATCAATGCCAAAGGGGGATATTGTTGGGATAATTTTGTAAATATGTGCTTGAAAGATGTTTGAGAGATGTGTTGTCATTGATGTCAACATATTTTCTCTGTATGTGCCAATGATGTTGTGAGTTTAGTGAGCTTGTTGATTCGGTATAGAAAATATGATTGAGATCAGAGTCTACAGATTAAAGGGTTTGTAGATGATTATCTGTAGTTGATTTAGTTCAATTTATAGAGGTCCGCATGGAGATTTGATTGAGTTATGAGTATCTATGTTGTGGCCAGTTTTTCAATTGTTCAGTGATACCAGAATGTCAGTATTTTGATCTGCATTTCTCCGTATTGTAATATCTTGTTTTGCGGATTTGGTAATATGTTTGGGACATTCATATGTGTTCTCAATTCAAGTGGTTCATGATTTGGAGGTCCGCAAGTTATTTTTCAGGTTGACAGTCATTACAGTTAGTGTTCTTGAGATCTGGTATAGAGATAATGATGATTCTAGTAATTTGTGTTGTTGTAGATGTTTGAGGAATAATTTTGTTGGAATGCATGAAGATTGCATTAATGAAATTTTGTGTTGCCTTTGATGTCAATTATAACCGATAATGATGTTGTTTTCTAACCAGTAGGAAGAGCTAGTGAAGGGAACTGCAACTGGTAGGTGAATTTGTGGAGGAACCGGTATTGTTATGAAATGGAAAGATAAACTGGTAAACCCTACTTGTTGATATGGTAAACCCTAACCAATCAAGTTTGGTGAATTGGTTGTATTGGTTTATGATCTAATGATGAGCGGTAATGATTATGACATGTATGCATGTTATATGAGAAGAGTTTCAAATGGTTTTTGACACGTAGAGATAACGGTTTTTACCTTGGGAATGAGCAAGTTCATTGCATGTAATGTAAACTATGTGATGAGTTACAGAGCTCGATGAAGTGGTGATCAAGGAGCGGTCGAGGATATCTTGAATGATGTGTAGTGATTATTATGTAATCCAATGGTCATACTTGAACCGATTTGTTTGTAATCTCTATGAGATAATTAGGTTTGTGATGTCTTACCGACCTATTGTTTTGTTTATAAAGTCAATGAGTTGTTTTTTTTGTAGAGTTGGCAATTTGTAGTTGAGAGTGAGAGTGTGGTTGTCAAACTAGATGATGTATCTGCAGTTTGTGTAAAGACAGATAGGAGCATGAAAAGAATCTGAACAAGCAAGTGCAGTGCTATTCAAACAGATCAAAAAACCCCTATTGTTTTCTAACAATTATAGCAGTCAAATCCCTTAACCGGGTAAGCTCTAACAAGCTTAGTGTTATTCAAATCCTCTAACCAAGTGGTCCATTAGCGAGGACTCCTTACAGAGTATTGCTTCTAATAGGGCATTATAGTCAATCCCTTAACTGGGTGGTCCCTAACAGGATCTGTTCTTAACAGGACTTATTGTAAAGCTTTAACAGGCTTGGCTCCTAACAGGGCGAACTTCAAAAGAGTTCAGAATACTTGTGGGTATTCATCCCCACCGTGGTTTTTCCCATTTGGGTTTCCATGTCAAATATATTGTGTCAAGTGGTGAATGTGTTTTGTGATTATGTTTACTATGGTTGAATTGCTTAACTGCTAAATCCACTTTGATATGTTATGTTAACTGGCAACAATCTGAAATATGTTTTACTTATGTCAGTAAAGTATTTGAATGTTTTGGTTTAAAAGGTTTTGTGAGTTTCAGAGATGTTTTACTGTTAATCTATTATTACAGTCAATCGGTTTAACTTATTAGTAATATTGCATTTGAAGTTCAGTGTTTAACTTGTCAGTTTAGAGTTTGCATTGAGAGGTTGATTTTGAGATTGGTGAAAGTTTATATCAGTTTTCTATCTACTGACTCACCCACCCCCTCTCAATAGTTGGTCGGATCCTTATTCTTTCATCATACCATCAAATTCTTGGAGGTGTTTCATGTTCAATGTGGCGATTTAGGTCCATGCTATGTCTTAGCCGACATTATTTTGGTCTACATTGATATTGTGTAGCGTCGTAAATTGTACGCACTTGCTAGGGTGGTACAATTTCACACCTAGTTTAGCACCCGCCTTGGCGCACTTTGCATTTTGCATTGCATTTCCCCTTTAGCACTTAATTAATTAAATTAATTAGGTCTAAGGTCCTATTTTATCATCTCCCATATCATAAAGTTGGGCCCTTTCATTAAAGTGTGCCCCTTTCATTTTATTCTTCCAATACATCATTTAATCAAAAACCCTAATTAGGTCCTATTTTGAATTTGGGGGCTTGATTTCGGGGGTCAAAACATCTCGAAATCACCTGTAACTTCGGGATTCTCTCTAAAATCATCATATCTGACGGCCCTGAAAATTTGGTGAAAAGTTGTCGGGACCATGGCGCCCGTGCAACATGGTCCCGGACATTTTTCCCGAAATTTTGGGAGCACGATCCAATCATAAAATAAAGCTTAACCCCAAGAAATTGGCGGGATATTCAATCTCTAGGTCGGCCAAAATATGAATTTACGACCTAGGGTTTCATACATAAAAGCTCTCTTTCCTCATTTGAAGGGATCCGATTTTTGTTTCCAGGAACTTCATATGCAGCGAAAGGGTAGATCTTTGAAGACTTCAACAACACTCAACATCATTCTATCAAGCATCTATCAAATTCATTCATTCATCCAATTAGGGCTTGGAAGACATTGAAGAACAATAGGAGATTACCGACTGAAGATTGGCTTGTACTCCTCCCTTGAGGGTTGGGTATGATTTCATATTGTTTTCATGTCCTTACATAAGCTTTGATACATCATTTATTCATGCTTTAGATCACATTGCATCTTGATTTAGAGCATTTGCATTATCATTTACAAGCAATTAGGGTTTACACTCTAGGTTGCTCTAGTTTGCTTTCTTGCATTTTGGACCTTGCACACACACTAGGTCTGCACACACAATACATTTTACAAAACAACTTGGCTATTCGTGGAGGTGGAAAGCACCAAAGCGGGGGTTTGACTAAGGCAAAACCCTATATAGCCGCCCTTCCCCCTTTTCAGATATTATTGCAGGTTTCAGGATTCGGACGACGCCGTAGGACACAGATCCGGAAAGAGGAGACTGAGACAGAACTCTGTGTGCAATTGCAGCTCAGAAGACTGGGACAGGGGCGCTGGGCGCCCTGGTCCTGCCAGGACAGGGGCGCTGGGCGCCCTGGTCCCTGGGACAGAGGCGCTGGGCGCCCTGGTCCTCCGGACAGACAGCTTTCCGACAGTTTCCAGACAGTGTTTCAGGGTGCAAAACAGTGGTTTCCGGTGCAGTTTTCAGGACTGTGGCGCCCGCGCCCCCGTCCCGAACATTTTCAGTCTGATTTCGACTCCAGGTACATATCTGCATTCTTATTTTATCCTTACATTTACAGCTGTTCATTGTTTAATCTCAATTCTGCAAACTTGTTACTAGTTCATACTTACATTTTGAGGTTAGGGTTTGAACTTGTATCATTTTAGCTTTCAATTTCAACAAGGGAATAGAAATCCTAATAGATATCCCGTGGCTCTCTCTTTCACCAAAAGAAGTAGCCAACCGTGCGATATCTCTAGGCTCTTTCGTATTCCGCAATGTGTGTCAAAAGTTAGGATTAGGGTACATTGTCCTAGTCTCGCTTTTTCCCCTACACATATTGTACCATGTATGGTTATATTTTTGTAATTGTATTATGTGTGTTGAGACGACCTTGGATGAATCATAACAAGGTTGATGTCATGTATAAATAAATGTAATGATTTTGTGTAAGGAAAGCAGAGTGAGTGAATAATGTATTGATCTTTCGGTAGTAGAGAAGAAGTATGGAGAAGAAGATGAAAGTTGTTATGTGCTTAACCGGAACTGTAACTAGGCATTGAAGATGCTATTTATCAATTCATGATTTCCAGATGTGATCTGAATTTGTTTGTAAGATAGTGAGTCTTCCCAGGGTTGTAGCCCTTGTTGTTTTTGAGCAGTGTGCCTAAATGCATGTGCATTCCCATTGTAATACTTCTAACAAAGTATACCTATTTTGTGGGTTCATCCCCACCGTGGTTTTCCCCTTAACCAAGTTTTCCATGCCAAAAATCTTGGTGTTATGTGTGTTCATGTTGTGTTGCTAATTCATGCTTTCATTATCAGATCTAAGAATTAAGTTTAAGTTGTGTAAGTTTTTGTGACAACTGATTCAACCCCTCGTCTCAGTTGTTTTCCCTATTTCCATTAGAACCGTAGTATGCAACCTATATCTTCACAAAAACTCAAATTTAAAGATTAGTCTCAAGGGACGTGGGCCCCATTGGGCATGCCAAAATGAAAGCAAATAAAATCCAAGTCTCCATAATAGTTAAACATTCAAATTAAATGAAAACTAGACTTATACCTTCATTACTCCATAGATAGAGCTAGAAATGGAGGCACCCTTTACTTGGATTTTTTCTTTAATGCTCAGGGATGTGGATTGCTTTCCTTTGTTGCAAAACAATTAGTGAGTTTGACAACATAAGGTTAGCATGAAATTGTGTTATGGATGTGAGGGAGAAGGCTCCAATTTATAGATTTTTGGATAAATGGACGATTGAAATTGAGAATTGATGAAGAGATAGGATTGAGCGAGAGGAGATGAGGGAGCTTGGATTCATAACCTTGTGACAAGTGTCACAAGATGGAAGATTTGGGGAAGAACACTTGTCATGGGAAACAAACCAAGATGTGCTCACACGTGTGAGCACATCTTGGGAAGAACAAGAGAGTGACAAGTGGAGGCAAAAGTGGCAAAGTGGAAGAGGGATAGGGAGAAGAATCCTTAAAAATGGATGGAAATAGAAAGTGTAGGGTGGCTCTATGGGGAAGAGCATCCTCACACATGTGTGAGCATCCTTCGTCCAAGAGAGGTGGAGGCTTGAAAGTGACTTGTGCATAAAAGTCATTTAAGAGGGGTGTCACATGTGGACTTTGGTAGCTGGGATGAATTTAAAATTGCAGAAAATGGTAATGAAGATTGGGCTTTGATTAGTTAGCTTTAATTAGTGGGTTTAGTGGAAGGATTTGTAGGAATTTGGGATACTAGTTCATTAATTTAAAATTAATTAACTAATTTGGTTTAGAGGATTATTTGGCTAGAGGGCTAAGGTGGAGTTCAATTTATTGAAATAAATTAAACCTTGTGGAAAAGAGGGATATAATTAATAAATTAATTATATTAGATCGGAGCATAATTAATTGAATAAAATTTAATTAATTATTTGGGAAGCTTAAAGGGGCTAACACAATTAATGAAATTAATTATGTTACAGGATAATTAATTAAATAATTAATTAAATAAAATTTAATTAATTTTTAGGTGTCTACACTTCCATCCATCACATCATCATTGAAGGTGACACCGAGAGTTCAATCTATGGAAGACCTCATAAATCATCAATAACAAACATTTTAGACAAAGAGAACTTGGCCATATCACAAAATTGAATGAAATAATCAAGTGGCTAACATCATAGCAAAATGAATTTTTAAGTAGGTGATTAGGTTTTCTTAATATTGTAAGCTTATATGCAAATTTCTATGAAACAAAAAGCATACAAGAACAAGTTGTCAACAAAATATAATGGTCCACACCTAATTTTTGTAAAAGATTCGCAGTGTAGCCTACAAGCTTGTTTTACCTTTGACAACAAGGATACAAATAAAATATATGTATTTAAAGAAGACAATTGATAAATATATTCCTACATAGATAGTGTTATTAGAGCTAGAAGAAGAAGGAAGAATCATCTTGAACCTAAAGTTAATTCCCAACAACATCCCCAAACCTCTAAAAGCACCTTTAGTGTCAACTGCCTCTTCCTACCATTTATACCAATATTTCCTTAACATACATAATAAAAGTTTCCTTCAAATACTTAGTATCTTAAAGCAAAATTATATCTAGATCCATCTCCAAGATTAATTCCTTGAACATCTTATCTTGTTATGAGCATTAAGGCCCCTAACATTCCATGAAAGGTCCCTCATTTTTCCAAATGAGCCTCTCTCAACCTCCTCTATGAAATAAAGAAAAAAAATTCACAAAGTAAATTGAGATTCAACTTTAATCTCCTACATCTCTTCCCTTGAAGCACATG
This sequence comes from Cryptomeria japonica, assembly GCF_030272615.1. NCBI lineage: Eukaryota > Viridiplantae > Streptophyta > Pinopsida > Cupressales > Cupressaceae > Cryptomeria > Cryptomeria japonica. The sequence continues at coordinate 960,120,090 of NC_081407.1, forward strand.
CTTTTGATTTCCTACCTCACTTCCTCTTTTCCTCTTTGAAACTCAAGTCCTCACCTATTTGAAAAATAATTACTCCCCTTATCGCTCCACACAAAGTGACCTCTTCCTACATCTCCTTTTGAAGGAGACCTTATCTTTATTTGGAGCATTGTAAGCTCTCTACTTAGATATTTAGATAATTTTTTTGTTTTTGTGATCTATTATAGAGTTATCCAACTTGACAACATTGAAATTAAAAGAAAACACAAACATAATTCCTTTCAATAAATTTACCACAACTCCAAAACTTCCTTTACTTTCCATATCAGCTTGTATTGTTCCCAAAGTTTTGAACTCACTTTACACTCTTTCTTTTCAATAATCCAAAAGGAAGCCCATACATTCAAATCCAGATAGAGTGTGAAATCAATTTACAAAGTGGTTGCCTTCTTTCTATATATCGTATTCTTTTATAAAAACCCACTTACCATGCCTTAGCCTTTATTTCTAAGATATTATACCACCATTATTGTTTTGCTAAGATGGGAGGTTTGAAAGGGCCCGCAGGAGAGAGTAAAAGAAGAAAATAACCTCGTTAAAAAGGAAGGATATTTAGCTCCACCTTCCATTGGTGCATCATCCAATCTTAGATCTCTCTTTTATAAACCACTGGTTTACACAAAATCGTACCACTCTGTAAATGGGTGAGCTACTTTATTGACTAACTCTGTAATGGGTCACCATCCACTCCTGCTAGCTTATACCAAACAGTAGTACAAAGTACATTTTTCCTTTTTACCCCTCTCATGCAACTGTGTAAAGATTCCCCTTTTTACTTAACACTGCAATCCCATTAAAATTTGTGCTAATCTTACTGGTCCGTGCTCTGCCCTTTGTTCTCATCTTATGTATATTACATGCCACATGCCAAGCTTTTGAAAATGATGTAAGAAGTTGTAAAGAGTGATTTTAAAAGATGCAAGAGAATGTAACTGACATAGCCTCTTTCAATTTGCTTAATCTTTGCTCATAATTGGAAGTTTTTTGTTTTTGTTTTTTTTTTGCCTTCTTTGAAGTCCATGCTTTTAATTTGTTGTTTCTAGTTTATTATGGTCGTTTCTTGTTGTAAAGGTTTCAAAAAACAATATAGTGAGGAGGATACAATTGCAAAAACTAAAAATTATCAATCCATCATATAGAATCACATCAAATTAAACTATTAAACATAGTTTTAATTTAGCGTTGCTACTAATTTAATCTACAAGTATGATGAATATTCTATTCTTATTATTAACACGCTTCAATTACCAAAATCAATACTAAACTAATTTATTTATAACTTTAACTTAAAATACAAACAATCCTAAAAGCCATAAAATTGAAATTTTTACATCTTAAACAATATTAAGAAAGATTATCACCTATTAGAAGAGCACACAAGAGCATAAATGGAGAGAAATCATGAAAAATAATTTGAAGAGACACAATGTTATTGAGAACTCCAAACAAATGAGATTATGCCTCCAATACTTAATATATGTATTGTCTCTTGCAATATTTACAACTTAATGGAGGTCTTTGTGGACATCAATATATGTCAAATTTAACATCAAATCCAATGCAACATTAAAACCATTACCACACCTCACATTATTATTAAAACAACTGTGCAAGAAATAAACACAACACAAGTGAACACTAGGTGACGTGAAAACCCACAAGGGAAAAACCACAATCAGGATAATTGTTGAACTTACAATAATTTTGTAGGCACTAATCTACAAGAGACACCAACATCAATTACACATGAAATGAAAATTATATCATGTGGACATGATTGGAATGGAATTGTTTAGCATTATATATGCATTCCAATATTATTTATATCTTCACGTCGGCCTAGGACATATTTACAATATCCGCAAGTCGGCCACAAGTGTATTCCTTAAACCAAATGTGGAGTTGGAACGATCCTAAAGCCAACATGTTACACCAGGGGTAAGATCACACTATACGTTACTCAACACAAACTCAACTAGACTCAAACTACCTTCACACACGTCCTCCAACTGGCAGATGTTACCTTCCTTTGGCACATCCAACAAGAACATTTACACAATCAACAAGCTAACATAGCATGAACTCTATCACTTCTAACTATCTGTCCACTTACAAAATCCTTTGAAACATGGATATAACATGCTTCATGTATAAATTTACTTCAAAACCACAAGCCATAACTACCAACTATGGTAGAATGTGGTACTAAAAACCATGACAATGCAACTAGGTACAAAAATTGTCTTTGAGCAATAGACCTCAGAAACCAACGATAAACACTTTTGAACCTCCACAAACACACTAGACAATTAGGAACAATTGATATCGATACATGATAACATTAACATTCTGCAAAAGAGCTATCAATCATTACTAGACTCTATCCTTCATCGTTCTCAAATACTCCAACATAATGTAATCTCTTTGACATAAATTACAACACTATGTTCAACACATATAAGATGAATATAATGTTTAGACACCTAACAAATGATATTATTCCTTCATCTTATCTTCTCAATTACACAACTATTTGCACATATACAATTCTTACAATTAAAAAAAAACACCCTTCCACAAACTTCAAAGAGGTCATTACAAGTGTACCGGTTACACAAGAGTTGAAATTTGAACATCCCTACATCCCTAAAAGAACAACAAATGATCTACAAACACCAACACCTCTCCTCTTATTAATGGCAGCTTTTATCTTTAATCACATATAAATCATGTTTGACCTCACCTCAACTTTTTACTTATTAGTTCAAGTCTAATTGAACTTCTCAAACTAATCATCCACTAAATGTTTAGGTCACCTAGGGGACTTGTGTACATGTATTCTACCTATATATCTCCTACACCCTATCAATTATTCAAGTCCTTAGAAAAGGAAGTCTTGTTTTATGTTTACTTCCTTATTTAACCCTTCAAAAATTAATCTTAATTTTTTTATTTTTTTATTTTATTTATTTTATGTTTACTTCCTTATTCAAGAGAGAAATATTTTATACTAATTAAAATAGTAAAATAAGATCACACGTTTTCATTTTCAAATATTATGCCCAATGAAGAGATAAGCTTTTAAAACATAGCATAGCACCCAACGAAGAGATAAGTATTACAACTTGACCGGAAGCTCAAATTTAGGGCCAACACTTCTTTTCCCCACGTAATCCCATGTCATTAAATGACTTGATGCATACATATGCAAAATAGGCCAGGATGATCTTAAATGTTCTTTTTTAAGATTGCCTAACTTAAAAGATAAATGAAATTAATAAGAAATAAAATGTAAAGGGGTATATTATAATTAACCTAAACCTGAAAGTGGAACGTGAAAAATATTTTATATGAAATTATTTTCTAATATATTTCAAGGATTAAAAAAAGAAAAAATCTCATCAATTCACTTCATTAGTCATTTGAGAATCCTAACTAACCCCAACCATACTAAACACAAATTGCACTATAGCAAACTATTTGTGAGCATAGCATCCGTTATATATTACTAAGCACATTGAGTTTTTCAATGATAACTGATATTCCCTTCCTTACCTTTCACTCTTGTAAAAAGGGTTTAAATGACAATCATTGTGTATGGCTCTAACTGTGTTTTTTATCAATCTTTTCTATAGATTGCCATGTTGCATCATTTAGAGTGGTTATTTAGTGTTTAACTTCTGCAACAAGAGTTTTTTTCAAGTGACTTGTAAGAAGTATCTACCATTGTGAAAAGACTATTGAAATACTCTCTGCTCGTTTAAAGGTTAGAATCAAATATTCAAACGTCGACCATACTCCAAAAATGCACTGAGAATGACAGCCAGAAGTTACATATATATCCAATTTAAAATTAGAAAATAATAGCTGAGGAAATGAATATTACTTACTAGACATCTGATGTAGCCTTGACATTCTCCAAAATGCACTAAGAATGGCAGCCAGAAGTTTTGGTATAGCCAACCCAAAATTAGGAAACAATAGCTGAGGAAATGATATTGCTTAAGAAATGAACACATCAAATTGATGTTTTAGCTCTGGCTCATGACAAAGCAAAAGCCACAACCAGAATAAATTGATGAATTATAGTATTAAAAAATTGGATCCTTCACTGCCACCCCGAGCACCAATCAAATATGGGTATTATGTACACAGCCAAACCTTTTACAACATGTGTACAACTTAAAATCACATGGAAGGGCAAATTTATCCTAGCAGCAACCACCAATGGAACAAAGGAACAAGTTGACATGAAATCAGGAGCACTCTCCAGCCTGTACATGACCAGAGCAACTCATTGAAATAATGATTCCTTCCTTCTAAGTATATATTGCAGGTTGGCAGGATTCTATACATAAAGAACTAAATAATGTTACATTTATTGGACATACCATTCCTCACCACCCCAACTAATGAACAAAATACTGGTGATAATCCATATGAGTTGGTCCAATTTGACAGTTTGTCTCCAAGATAGGAATGCCGCCAGTTTCTCTCAATCTCATTCATGAAATCAAATTAGTTGCATGTGAAACAGTTTACTTTGGAACCAAATGGCATATGCATGCAGATTCTACTGTTATGTCAGTTTCATATTTACACCATTGATATCAAGCTTTAGGTTGCAGATTTTAACATCTGCTAGCTAAGAATAAACAACACTGTACATTCAAGCAGCTTCGCTTGAAATAGGTCAAGAATGGATTTGCTTGAATGCATACTGTCAATTAATCTCCATATATACACACTCCTCATTCTGCACACAAAAACAAGAATATAAGAGTTTAGTATTAAAAATCCTTAGAAGCTGCCTAATCAATCAAGCATTGAAATACAAAAATATATCATACCTTGCTCGCAAAAGAACATGCCCCCAAAGGCATCCTCGTGATTATCCTCAGCTGTCGAGCTACTTTCTTTAACAGAGGAATCTTCAATCTTAGTATCTTCTACAGTTTCATTCTGTAAGGCATCCTCGTCATTTACTCCACCTGAGAGGCTACCTTCTTTACCATAGGAATCTACACTCTTAGCTACTTCTCGTGATTTGGATTTATTATTGCATTGTAGCAGGATTTCATGCAAACACTGTTTTGAGATGCTTGTAGTCTGTAGTACCGAAGAAGGTGAAACAGTTTCACCTTCAGCACTAACATCCCAAGTACTTGAACCAAATGAATCAGAATTATCATCAGGAGATAAAGTCCGATTGCCATTTGTCCCTACATGGTTCCCCAGGCCATTTACATAGTCTTCATCTATAACTCCTAAATTACCTGCACTCTTAACTGAATCTTCTTTTCTAAACTCATGGCCATGAACAAGAATATTTGAGTCCCCATGTATGCGAGGGTAGTTCTCAAATGCGTGCATCTTGGAAACATCACCCTGGTTCCATCCATTTAGATCAATGTTTGACAAATCAAAGGTTGAACCGTTTGTCATTTCAAAAGCAGACTGTGAAGTTGAGCAAGTTTGTACCATGAAATCTGAGAAAAGGACCAAGAATAATAAGAAATAAGAGACAGCCTAGAATATATTATTCAATGTCAGGGGTTATTCTATATTTGTCTGAATTATGGAAGAAAACCAAAGTAGCTAATAATGATGAACTAAAACCAAGACTACGGCTTGCATACCAGACACACTGTCATGAGAGTTAAGACTACAGTTAAGATGCTGAATTTTGGTACTTCCTACACCAATGCCATTAGTTACAGTTTGTGTACACCCATTCGTTATCTGATTGACTACTAAAGCTGAAGCATCTGGCAGGTTACTCGACACAACATTGCTGCGCAAACCACAAGAATAAATTAGAGGAGTGAATCGCAATACTGATACTTTAAAATTCATAAAACAGGGCCATGGTTAAGAAGTCAAAAGATATTGCCATACTAAGATTTCTCATGTTTTTACTCTTTACCTGTCTTGATAGTGAGCATTCAGAAGAACTGTGTTGAGCAATTAAAAACCTATAAAATTCATTTTTGAAAGATTTCTAATGACAATATTGCGATTATAATCCAATCAAAACAGGAGGTAAGGTGAAAGTTTGATTAAGGTCATTATGGAGAAGAGCTGAGCCTAAGGCAAAAGGAACAAGAAAAGGAAGGGCATTAGGCAGAAAATTAAAGGGAAAACAAAATAAACCCCTTGATCCACAATGTTCGAGCAATGAAGAATATGAGAAAAGAAAATAATTCTCCAGAAAACAACCAAATAACAATTGAGTCAGAACACAAAGAAACCTCCACTCCATATAGCAAAAGGGAAGCAATCAATTGATACTAGCAAGGGAAAAACATCAGGGAAAGTAATAACCCCAACCACTTTTGCTGTGCAGATAGGAATAAAAAGAATGAAGCAAGGGACTGTCAAATCCCAAGCCAAGTTCTCAAAAGTTGAGGCTAAAGGCAAATGCCAAAAGAGACAAGGATGTGATGGAAAGAACAAATCTTAATAAAGAGCATTAAGGATGTATCAAGGAAGATGCAGGCAGAGTCCAATCGTAGTAGTGGCCATTGCAAGGGTGGGTTTGGATTTTGGGTTGGGGGATTGCAAAGCAATCCATGAGCAAGCTGGGTTGGTTGTTGGAGATGGTGAGCAAGTTGTCGTGTTGGACAAAGACATGGCAGCTAGTAAAGCTATGGGTGTTGAATGGGATACACCCTTGGCAGAGGATATCAATACTTAGACTCCCTGAGCTCCCATCATGGCATGGTTCCTCACTTTATGTGCTTCTCATTCTCTTTCATGCAGTCTCCTTGGCATAGTTAATTCAAACTTCCCATTTTAGTTTTTGCTAATATACTCTTAGAACCAAATTGTATTGCAACTCTAGCCCCATGTCCCAAACTTTCTGCTTACAAGGACAAATGCTCTCTTCTGCCATTTTAGTTTTTGCTCATAATCAAACTTTATACTTTTGAATTAAGACTCTACTAATTTATCCATGCTTACTGCTCATAAGGACACTTTTTATTGTGAGGGTCCTCAATTAACTAAACTTTCTGCTTACAAGGACAAATGCTCTCTTCTGCCATTTTAGTTTTTGCTCATAATCAAACTTTATACTTTTGAATTAAGACTCTACTAATTTATCCATGCTTACTGCTCATAAGGACACTTTTTATTGTGAGGGTCCTCAATTAACTAACCCATTCAACTATCCCAAAAAATATTACTAGCTAAAAAAATCTGTATATCAAATATGATCCAAAGAGAGAAATTCATTTCATCCATCAATGTATTGCAACAATAGTTTATAACTTGTTTTTAAGAAAATATGGTGACAACCAAGCATGAAGCTGTATAACACAGTCAATCCTAGCGAAGCCAAAGTGAATATTCTACATATGAGGAAGGACAAGACCCTGATCATAAGAAACCTTCTAACAAAGTGATAAAAAGAATAGTAGCATTTGTTGCCAAATAATCGTGACTCACCAGTTTTGGCAATGTTTCCCCAAAAAAATCTGGTTTTTCAATTGATTGGTCAACCAAAAAACTTGGTATGCATTTTATTTTTAAATCATGATTAACTTGCAATTTTCAAAATAATTGTGATTTGTTTTTCTACTAAATCTGTCTCTAGGGTCATTTTCACTTATTTTTGCAGCAAATTTTATCAATTTTTTGTGAGCAGTTTCATAAAAATTTGACGGTTTGATTCCATTTGAGGGAGCTTGGTCAAAAATGATAAAATTATGAAAAATAGCACATGCCGTGAAGGTCCATATGACCTCAATGGCCTTAATTTGGTCTTGGCCCCTTGACTCCCCTAGGAACTCTCCCCTAAAACCCCTCTGAGACCCTATTAGGAACTTTTTTTTCTTTGTTTGGTGTAAAATTTAAACACAGCAGTTTTACTTTTTCTTTATTTTTAAAATTTCCTTGTAGTTCCACAGAGTTTAGCAATGGGAGATGGGAGTGCAGCTTCCAAGGTGAGGGACCAATGACCTAATTTTGGAAACAGCAGCTGGCAGTGCAAATATATATACATAAAAAACCAGGTCCTCACTATTTCTGACAAAATATTCATTCAGAGAACTAATGGTAATTCTAGAGAGTCTGACTGGTCTAATGATGAGGGCTACGCAGTTGAAGATAGGAAACTCGTCGTTCTTGATTTTTTTTCTCTCTGTTTTCGTAATTCTATGCTTCTAGTAATTAAAATCCTTACAGCAGTCAGCAGAAACTCAAAACATTTATTAGAACTTGATAACAATGAACATCCACCACCAACCCACACTAACCACTTCCTCCACTCTCTACTAAACCTGAGATGTCGATGATGTACGAATAAAAAAATATTTGAACAGCACCTTCCTAAAGTTAAGAGAATGTGCATCCAAATAAACTGTTTCAAGAGTCCATTTGCCTGCAATACCATTAAAGTGTTCCTTCTTTCTTCCAAGGTTAACCATTTGTACATGCCATCATTTTCTCTGTCCGTTCAAAGCTTTGACACAAATCAAAATCCTTATCATGACATAAAGAAATTGTGGAGATAACCAGCACTGTCGGGGTGTTTGAGAGGTTTGTGGAAATAGCGAGCTGTCCTGAGGACATACTGCCATCCCCCATCCCCACCAAGGGGGATGTTCTCTGAGACATATCCTGGGGATATCTCCTTGCTGGTGGCAGTTGGGGTGTGGCACAAGGACATTTCCTTGGCCTCTTGGCATCAAGGGAATATCCTTCTTGTGAGAACGGCAAGGTGTTTTATTTTGAGGGTGGGGGGGCATCCCCTTGAACACTGATTTTTTTATTTTCTAGTTAAGTGATTTTTTTTTATCTTTTGGTTTGCTGATTTACTCCTGAGAAAGATTTTTGATACTGTGATATATAGCATTTATACATATGGATTCATTTGGCAGTTGGCACTATTCAGGTATTTAGGCTGGTTCAATTATAATGTTTTGTAATTCTATGTATTTTGTCCTATGTATCCCTGGGATGTGTTGCCTACAAAAATGTACCCATTCCCTATAGGGGATGTCTAGAGGGTGGGTAGGAAATGTCCTGCCCCCCCCCGCCAAAAAAAAACCCCATTTTTTTAGAATTTCATAAGCGTTTCAAGGACTTTCAAAAACCAGTAGGGGACAGCCCAGTAGTTTTTTCCTAAGCCAATACCATACCATTTATGTGGCACACTCTCCATATTTTAAACAAACGTCAAAAGGTGCACTTGTTGTTTGTCTTATCATTTGTCTCTCTTGGAGAACATAAGCTATGCACCTCCATCTTTGATAAAGAGTAATCCAAGGTGGGTATAGTGGTGGAGGAGATGAGACAAGTTTGGATAAGGAATGGCTGCTCTATCATGATGGATGGGTGGACCGATACTAGAAATTGACCACTCATCAATTTCATTGTCACTTGTCTCCTCTCATAGGTTGTCAGTTCCCCTCCCTCCTATAGAGAGGATCACTCTACATATAGCTTCATCCAGTTAGCCAGGAGGAATAGGTTCTGGCTGACTCTCAACAATTGAAGAAGCTAGTGGCCATGCATAGTGTGCCTTTTGGCTTCAAGATTTACAAACTTTCGAGTATCATTAGACTCCAATCACATGTTGAAATATTGATCCCAATGATGCCACATATGTTGAGCAAGAGGCAGCACATGAGCGATTGGTTAAGGTTCCATTGGATGAGATTGCTCCTCATAGTGGCAATGAATCAGACTCAAACTTCAGTTTTAATGCAGTGTTACCAAATGCTGATTAGGGAAAGCTGCACATTTTTTATGTTTTTGTCATTCTATAGTTGAAACTTGCAGCCTTTAGGCATTTTGTTGTAATTTTTATATAATATATATGCACATTGACAATGAAAACAAATATATTTTGTTAATTTGTTTGTCAACTTGTGAAATCTCAGTTCAACTCTAATGTATGTATTGAGATTCCATGGCATATATGATGAATGCCTTATCAATGTTATCATATGAATGTTTGAAATTCTGAACATTTTTTTATAGCTGTCCCCTAGACAATGGCCTCCAAAAAAATCCATCCCGGAAACACATCCCCATATTCCCTGCTGTCCCTGTTCCTGGAACTTGGTGGAACATAGATTTTATGAGATTGTCTTCTCTGGAATAAGTTGTGAAGGAACAAAATCACGAAAGTTGTGGGTCAGTAAGTACAAAATTCTGAAATGATGCAAGGATATTTTGGCAACTTGACATAAAACTATCAAGTGTGTTGGCGCAGGCTGGATTCTGATTACTAGTCCTTTGATGAGCAATGACTTTCCATTACTTTAAGAGTTCTAACACCAAAATTGACCTGAATTCTGACTTTTTCACCAGTACATCTCTTAGAATTTAAAATGATACTGGAAGAATTAGATTATTAACCCTGAAAATTGTATTAAGCATGTGCTAGGCATGAATACCCAAGGTGATAGGCTTGACCAACTTATCCGATTGATCTGTTCAGGCTGGCACCAAATGCTCTAGATCATGGTAGTTAGTTGCATTGCTGAGGTAAACAATGATGTTCATGGTGCTGCTGATATTTCATCTACAACTTCAAATGGGCATAAAATTGTTCCCAGATATTCTGGACCACTTAAAGAAATTGTTCTGTATTATAATTTATTCCACTCCTATTGTGCCAATCAAATCAAAATTGGAAAGTGGTGAATAAAGCACGAATGAGTACAAGCCAAATTTACTCCATATACAGTTTGATTTTCCTTATATTTGCTTGCCTTAACTTTCTTCTTCTGGTTTTTATTCCTGTGTAGAATTCCTAACATAGCCCTTTACCTCTGGACAGAAAACAGTTCCCCTCCTTGCTTTCCAATTTCTAATCTATATTATTTCTCTTCTTTCTTCCCCTTTCTAGTCAACTTTCTTTCTTCTTTTCCATTCTAAGTCATCTTTTTCTCTCACATTTCCCTAAGGGTCCAATGTTCATCAATGGAGTGCAGGGTGCAGTACCTGCACACTGGATGAAAAGTTCATTGTTGTATTACTTGTATATGCACAGCTACTCGTGACAGACAAAACAAAGATTGAAAACTTTGCTTAACTATCTGTCTCATGAAACATTGTGAATAGTCCAATTTAGAATGAAGAACAAAAGTGCATCCCACAAATAAAAATGAACTTAGAAATTTGATTGTAAACAACAAAAATTGATCAGACAAGTAAAACATGCATGGAAATGACTTTTATTCATTTCAAGAAAAATAATAGCCTTCTGGCAACCAACCAGAATGGCCATTTTGGAATATTGGCTTACTTTTGGAAAACAAGTGTCCCTTAGCAGATGTTATCATGGCTCATCTTGTAGCAGATAAAAATGTTCCACCACCTTCAATGCAGTGATCTAGAACAGTCTTACTTACTGAAGTGTGTTATTAAGTTGTTGCAAAGTTCTGATATACTGCATCAGTAGTTACAAATATTAACAAGTGCTATAATGAAATCTTTTTTGGGACATTTTGCCACTTTGCCTCTGTGAACCTAACTGATTTGTGGGATTTCTTCAAGTAGATAAAGTAAAAAGCCATCAGATGTTCATGCTCGTACAGAGTGGAGGAAATAATAAACAAGGTTATATTAGGAGAAAAGCTGGTCACACGGAACAGTTGAGAAAAAATGGAATTGAGAAAAGAGTCTACTCCACAAAGTCAAATTGCAAGCTACTTCATCGGGATCACCATATCATTTCTTGCAAGATATGCAGTCAGAGAATCCAAGTCATCTGCAGCATTGATAGGAAACTTACAAAAAATATGCTTTATGTCCAAATACTTACCAGTTCAGACTTGTCCTCATATACTAGAAGAAGGCAATCAATATAATTTCTGTGTGCAGTTTTACTTCTTTTCTTTTTGTTAAGAGTGCAACCACTGTGGTATGGACATGGGTCATACAATCTACTAGCAAGGGATCTCCCTTTTAAACAAGACTCGAAGACTCAACACCCTACCCATGTCCTTTCTTAGTAATATCATACACTGGATGTGGTTGTGATTTAATGACATTCACGAGAAAGTCAGAAAACAATATATTCATGGAGGATGAATTTTATATTTCCTAAAGTTTGGGAATAACAAAGAAGAACCACTATATATCAAACCAATTAAGCCACAAAATTAAGAAATAAAACTAAACCTCCAGACAGTGATAGAACAGTACTCTTTGTCAAAGAAACATCTAAGACAGATAGAACAAGAATATCTTGCTCCTGGCCAAAAACCACTTTAAAGAATCCTTTGTACCATATCTCAAAAACAAAGATCATAAAAGCATTAACATTCAGTGGAACATGAGATCAAAATATGCACATTTTATGGATTATATAAGCCCATACCTTGCCAGTGGCATCAAATCTTTACTCTTAATTTCAACAACACGTGTTGGAAACTTTTCAATTTCTCCTTCCTCATAAGATCCTTTTTCGACTGCTGCCTCCACCATAATTTTATGGAAATATATCTGGCATAGCACATAACGAGCTGAGATAAGATAAACACAGAAACATTATTATAGCCATGAAGATCTAACAAAAACATATTTCACAGAGACAAATATCAGAACCTCAGGTTTGACCCATATTGCAGGTCTTTCTTGGTGTGTATGCACTTCAGCATTTGAGAGGTACCAACTATGTTTCTCTTCAGTCATCTTGTCTTCCTTTACTAACTGTTCACTGCCATCAGATTCAGCATGGATTCTCACATTTCTATAACCTGCCCAGGCAGTTGCCCGTTCTTTCTTAACACTTGTTCCAACAAGTTCATATATGTCATCTTGTCGCTCATCCATGTTTAATTTTCGACCAACATCCCAGCGCTGGAGTTCCTCATATCTGAAGTCCTCTGTTTGTATTGATCCGCTAGAACCTGAAGCAACTTCTGGATGACTGTAGTGCACTATGTCTATTGCAGCATTAGGGTGCAAAGCATATTGTACAACATGACCAGGAGGTGAGAAACCCCACAATTGATTCTTAATTGTAGAATTCCCAAGCTGTGATTCCAGGCAATGATTGCCCCCATTGTGAAAAACAGCTGCAACAGCACCAGATGAAACATTTGGCTTCCCTCTTGCTGCAGCTGCAGCATTGCTGATGGTACTGCACCATCCATCATTACCATTCCTTACCTTGCATACAGCTGACAGTATTGTTGGATGTCGGGGTATAGGTAGCTGATTGCCCTTCAACCGTGGACTTGACCAAGGGCACATAACAGTTAAACCTTGAACCATTGGAGATCCTATACTACTGTCCACAATCACACTTACATGATTATGTGGACTTCCTACCACACTAAATGGTGATATTGAATATAAGTGGCTTGTTCCTCTGGAGGAACTGACAGCAATTGAACTACTGTCATCACTGAAACTGATGTCCTGTATGACCTGTTGAGAAGCAAAACCCTCTAAATTAATATACTAACTACTTCACAAGAAAGACTACCAGCCAGCTGTAATGAAATAAGAATTATATAAAGACAATTTATGTTTACCGCATTTGTCACCCCACGAACCAGCTTGTATAGATGTATGTGTGATGCATTCACATTAGAACCAGTAGAGCAAGAACCATTCCCTAATGCATAGGGCATAATGCGAAAAACATTGAGGTTATGACCATTAATTGATGCAGTAACCAGAAGAGTGCCACTGGGGTCAAAGCACAATGCAGAAATGGGTATACTGTGTGGTCTAAATTGAGCAACAACTACATTGCTAACAAAATCTCTCACAATCACCTGCAGCATTTATCAAATGAGATACACCGGCATAAACAATATTGTCTTTAACTGCACCACATTTGAAGAATGAAATAAAACCAGACAGATGTAGTCAAAATCAAATGATGTATTCCCTAAATCATTCAGTAGAAACCTATTCCTTGTGGTGAAACAGAGCAGAAAATATCAAATTAAAGAAATAAGACATGTTAAATAAAGTTAGTATGGTACACAATAAGTATCTCCATGACATACATTTATAATGGTAAATGAGAGCACACAGGAACTACATACCGTCCCAATATTTTCAGAGTCATGTCCAACTGCAGCATCTGTATGATTTTTCCAATTGACATTTCCTGATGTTGGAGGACTAAAACTATCAGGAATAAGCTCAGAACAGTACTTGGTCAAAGTCTTGTATCCCATGTCTCCAAGGGTAACAATCCCAACAGCAATTTGCTTGCTGGATTCTTTTGCAAGGTGTGCCACTGTGCTTCCATTAAGGGGCGCTGTTGCCAAGCTAACACTTTGGGGGTTTATGCGACCACTGGTTGATACAAAAGCATGAGTTGCTACATATGCTAACCACCTTGGACCAACGTCCATCGGACCATAGCCTATATTTACACTTCCTGGTCCCTGACCTCCTTGAGGAATAGGATAGGATGGCACATTGAACATTAACTCAAGAGTTGCCGTATTATAACAAAAGATCTGACATAAAAACAATAAATAATTAGATACCACTGAACCTTACTGCCCAAAGGAAAAACAATACATATTCTGATTCAAACTAATCAAAATTCAAAAGCTTACTTGATTTGTAAGGGCAACAGCTACAATTCGTGGACTGCAGCGCACCGAGTATATAGCAGATCGAAAACGCAGTTTATGGACATAAGCATGGGTTTTCATAGAATAAAAACAAATAACTGTAGGTATAAAACTACTAATCTCTGATTGCAGTGAAACAATCCCACCATTAGTGTATCCAATACCAAGTGTGCCTGGAACTTTGCTTTCACTGACAGCAGCATCACCAGTAACAACCAACAATAAAGGTGAGGCAGCTTGAAAGCCACTATCCTCTTTGTCCACAGTAATTGGTTGTGGTTGAATTCGTAGGAATGCAACAGGGCCATCACGCCTTGAGAGCACCTCACGCACATTATCTACTTCCTCAATGTCCCAAACTTGGAAACCAGTTACATATGCAAGCAGAAGAATGCGGTGACTAATGCCTGTTGGCAATTCCAGTCTGTCAAAACCTGCCCATTGTACCTATCCCAAGAGGACAAGTTTAAAAAAGCATCAGAAATCTGATTCTACCCGACATCTGAAGCAAAAAATCAAAGCCCTACATCTATACATCCATTTACTATCCATGGGGTAAATCACAACAGATGACATGAAGATTGGTATCTAAAAAGTACCTAAGTTTCTGCTATAACTCCACTCAAAAAATATGAGAGGGATTAAACTGGACTTCTGTAAATGCTGAATGAACTCAACAGCTTCTGTTGATGTACTGTTAACAAATTCAATATCTAAACAATCTGAGATTCTTTAGCTCAAGTCCAACGATCGACTTTATCTGATAAATTAAGTGGCTGAAGCATTAAATGGCAAAAATTAAAATATGATGTGTCATGATGTGCGATCGATGCATTGCAAAACAGTCGAAAAGAGGATCTATATGCATTTGAAAATCAGAAATCCTGTTCACTGCAATTGGTGCTAAACAAAGACAATGATTAACCATGTGAATAAAAATGGCATTTAAAAAGAGTCTAAACAGGCTGGTGTGAGCTAAGTAATAAAATAATCTTTAACATCGTAAATAAAAAATATATATATCACCAAATATTCTTCAATTTGGTAACCAGTGAAATCTAAATATTCTGGTAATACTCTTCATTTCGTTGCAGACATGAATTCTGTCTAAAATTTGAATTCTGTTTCAGACATGAATTCTGTCAAAGAATGGAAGTGACTGAACAATTCCGCAATGCAAGGTTGTGAGAACTTCACTTTTGAGGAGCCATCTATTCAAAGCTTGAAATTGAAGATGGGCAATTTATCTAATATTTGAAATGAGGGTTCATTAATATTAGATTTGGGACTGATAAATTCCACATATATGTTTTTATCTTGCTGATTGTCATTGTACAGTCAACTAAAAATAAAAATAATGAACAAATTCTGTAAATACTTAATACACATTTCTCAGAATTTGAAAGACAACACATCCCTCTCAATCAGGAATACGAGACTCAAGGGAAAATGTTAACAAATGGCATAAGTATTCACAGAATTGAGTAGAAAATACAACTGTTAATTCAAAACCATTATAACATATTTAATGGGAGTATGAAGGGAGTTGAAACACAAATTCACACTCTACATTTACGAATACGTATGCTAACGAAAAAATGTTCACAAATAATAATTACTTGTTTGCTTCCATATTGACTCGTGCGAAAATCAGCAGATAATACTACTCATAACAATGGAAACGCCCTCTAAATTCCAATGTAATTCTGATTGAATTTTTAAAACTAAATGCCAATTTCTCACATTGTTAGGAAAAATTTAAAAACCCGAAAGCATGCCAAGCCTAAAGGTTCACAAGTGACATTTATCTCCCTATTGACTTCAACAAGAAACAACTGAAAAAAGACTGATGTTCATTTTAAAAAGCTTCAAAATGTCGCAAAAGAAACCCATTCAGAACAATAAACAATATGAACAATGCCCACTAAATGCCTATCAAACTCTAACAGAATTTTCAAAAGCATGTCAAGTGAAAAATGTTCACAAATGGCAATTACCTCACACTGACTCAAGCAGAAATCAAAAAACAATAGGACTTATGTTGGTTTTGAAATCTCTGCAATGGTTAAATGTCAAAGACCAAAAACTTAATTCAGGACAACTAACAATGCCCTCTAAATCGCTGTCTATTTCTGGTTGAAGTTTCAAGAATCAAAACCATATGCCAATTCCTGTTCATTGCAAAAAATATATAAAGAATCAAAAGTATCTAAAGAGAAAAATTTTACAAACGAATTGTTTCTGAAATAACTCAAGCAGAAATCAGCAGGCAAGAAGACTATTGCTCATCAAATGTCCAAAATCAAAATGTCATTACAAAATTCATTCACGACAACAGACAATGTCCCAAGTAAATGTCCCCTAATTTCTAATTGAATTTGAAAGACCATGTCATGGTGTCTTTGCGGGCAAAACTATCTCAAGGACAAATATACACAAATGGAAATTAAATCCTATTAAATTGTACAAAACTCAATAAGACTATGATTTATTTTAAAAACCTCGAAATGTCATGAAAAGAAAACCATTCAAGGCAATCGACAATGTATTCTTAATGCTTGTCGAATTCAAATTGAATGTTCAAAACCATATGACAATTTCTATTTACAACTACTGTAATTCTTATTGCCCACCAAATTCAGATTAATTTGCAAAATCATACGCCAATTTCTCTTTGCAATGAAAAAACCATGGCAAATGTTCACAAATGACAATTACATCCCTATTGCTGGATACAAAATTCAGCAGACAATTAGACTGAAAACATAAAAAATGTCAGCAAAAAAAACTACTCAGACAATATCGAAAACGCTTTCTACATGTCCGTAAATTTCAGACATGAATTCTGTCAAAGAATGGAAGTGACTGAACAATTCTGCAATGCAAGGTTGTGAGAACTTCACTTCTGAGGAGACATCTATTCAAAGCTTGAAATTGAAGATGGGCAATTTATCTAATATTTGAAATGAGGGTTCATTAATATTAGATTTGGGGCTAATAAATTCCACATATATGTTTTTATCTTGCTGATTGTCATTTTACATTCAACTAAAAATAATGGAAGAATTCTGTAAATACTAAATACACATTTCTCAGAATTTGAAAGACAACACATCCCTCTCAATCAGGAATACGAGACTCAAGGGAAAATGTTAACAAATGGCATAGGTACTCACAGAATTGAGTAGAAAATACAACTATTAATTCAAAACCATTATAACATATATATTGGGAGTATAAAGGGAGTTGAAACACAAATTCACACTCTACATTCAGATTAATTTGCAAAACCATGAACCAGTTTCTCTTTGCAATGAAAAAACAACGGCAAATGTTCACAAATGACAATTACTTCCCTATCGCAGGATACAAAATTCAGCAGACAATTAGACTGAAAACATAAAAAATGTCAGCCAAAAAAACTACTCGGACAATATTGAAAACGCTTTCTACATGTCCGTAAATTCCGTAAATTTCTGATTGATTATTCAAATCATATGCCCAAAATAACAAAAGTACATATTCTCTATACGGCCGTAATAAAAAACAAAAAATAAAAAATCCTTTGTGACAATCATGGTACTGCCCAGCAAATAAAATCATTACCACACGCCCCTTATTAGAACTGAAACCCAAATTTTACTCTAAAATCAGGAAAATCGTCGCGAGGCCAAATGTCCACAAATGACACTCATTTCACATTGAATCATGCGGAAATCAACGGGAAATAAAAACAATTGATCCCCGTAAAACTGAATATCCTCTGGAATGCCACCAATTTTTTTTAATACACCAAACTAAAGAAAAAACCCTCCAAATGTCCCAAATTGTTACGAAATTCCAAAACTACGTTTCAAAAAACACCAAAGAATACTCTCCAAATGTCTGTCAAATTATGATTGAATTTTCAAACCCCAAATTTCAAGTTTTCTCAAGAAAAAACGAAAGCACGTGTGCAGCCCAACATAGAATAAACAAAATCAAAGTACCCACCTGTTCTCTGTGGCGGTCGTCCTCAGACGCAGAAACTGTAGAAGCGATGGAAGCCCCAGCAAAGCGCAGAGAGGAAGCAACAGACGAAATAGCACGTACAGAACTGGACAATAAACTACGGCTCCGTTCCGATTTACGACCCTGAGATCTGTTCCTATCATTCCTCATTCTCTTCCTTCCAATCAATCAATCAATCAACTGGCCGATCTATAATTCAATTGAAATAGATACCCAACAACCCAAAAAGAATGGAGTCTTTTTTGTTTTAGGAGAAAAAATTGCATCTATTGCAGAGACTGGGAATTTATATACAAAGGCCACAAGGCCAAATGAAGTTGCAGGAGGAGGAGGGTTGGGTTAATTAATTATGAAGAGGGGTATTGTGAAGAGAACATTCCGATCCATGTGAAGTGGCGTATAGACCCGGATTCGAACCCGGCGGATTGGAATATTCCTACAAAATCATTGCATTTCTGTTGTTTCCAACACGAAATATATACTTCAAAACTTCAATCAACATGCCCAACGGCTTTAAACTCCTCATACCCTTAGCCGGAAAAACACTTGTTATTGTTATTGTTATTGTATTATAATAATCATTCAGACGCATCAAAAAAAAAAAAAAAAATTCTACTACAGTTATTATGCATCGATCTGTCAGTATTGTTTTAATCTTCTCGCCACAGTAGATCGTTAATCACAGTTTTTTTCTGTATTTTTTTCGGTTGCTGAAGTAAATCTGGGGTTAAAATTAATTAATTACGCCTATTTTTCCTCGGATGCTTAGCCATTGAAATCTACACGTCCCTGTCAACCATTGTTTTAACAAAAAAAAGATTTTATTTTTTTTAATGATCTGTTGCTGACTGGCATTTGGAATTTTTGAGTAAATTTGAGCTCACGAAAAGTATGTTTAATTTTCAAGCAGACACAAAGGAATTATTTATTGCTTTGTAGTGTTCGTTTTTTCTTTTGCTTTTGCTTGACTTGCCTCTTAGCCAAAGATGTACTCTTCTACAAGGTGGTTTTTTTAGTGCTTTTCATTGGCATAGAACTGTTCGTAAGGGTTGTTTTTTAATTAGTTATTAATAATTGAAAAAACTATTTATTTTTATTAAAGTATAGATATAAAAAAAATTATTTTTTTTATTTTTAAATTAAATATCAAGAAGTCTCATTACAACATATAACAACGGGAGTTCATAACTTAATCGTCTACATATCTAATTCTATCATATCTAGTTCCCCATGTCCATATACATCTGATACAAAAATACAACGGTTACAAAAGATATACATTCAATTCTATTACAAAATATATTCCTCAAAGACTACTAAAGACCCAATCAAGAGGGGAGTTGTCCAAACTGGAAGACCCCATCAGGAGGGGTGTTGCCCCCTACTGTCTCATACCAAGTCGTTCACCCAAAAGGGTCATCCATCCAAACAAGTTCCTTCCCAGCATATATATGATCCAAGTAAGGGTGCATGAAGATTTCAGCTACTAGTAAGGCTAACTTTTGTTGATGTTGTTGCTCTCTGTCCTTAATCTCATTCAATTCCCTCATGAAGTTGTGTAGGGCAGCGTCAAAGGGAGTTGTGTCCCCATCTTGTTTTGCCCAAGATAAACCATGAGAGACTTCCCACTTGAAGACTCAAGCAATGCCATCTTTCATGAGGTTCTCAAATTTTTCTTTTAGATAGCCTCATCATCACTGTAACCTACGAGCAAACATCATGCATAAGGAGTCTCCTTAGAGACTCAGTAAGTGTCCTACATCTATCATTAAACACACTATCATTCCTAAATTTCCATATAGTCCAAAGAATATTTGCTAAAAGAATAGACCAAAAAAAATTGAAATCTTTCTTGAGGTTGACTACAAATCCACATAATATATCAAAGATGGTGCACCATGAGTAAGTGGAAGGGGGGATTAGGATTGAAAGGCCTAAGAATGCAAGGTATTGCACTTGTAGCCAAATGGATCTTCAAAGCTCTGCAAGGGGAAGAGCCATGGAAGATATTGGTGAGACATAACATTTCCAGCGTTGTCCCCAAGCGAGGTCCCTCCTAGAAAGGTTTGTCGTTCAATGACTTAGTTATTGGGCATTTCTCAATAGCTCTAGCAAGTTCAATAGTTTTAAAAGCATTGTGGAAAGCATGGAAAGTGTGAGGCACCTTTTCTCACGTAATGATTTCATCAATGATGATAATAAGATCTGGGGGCATAGGTCAATTTGGTGGAATTTGATACATAAGGATTGTAGACACCTAAAATTTTCTTAGCTTAATTAAATAAATATTTTATTTATTTGATTATTTTATCATAAGTCTTCTATTAATTAAATAAATTTTTATTTAAATAATTAATTCATTTATCCTCTTCTAGCTTTTCCCTATTTAAATAAATATTTTTATTTATTTAAATTATCTTTTCCCTAAATTAAATAAATATTTTGTTTATTTAATTGGTCTATTAATTAAATATATTTTTATTTATTTAATCAATTCATTAGCTTTTTCATTCTATGACACATGTCATTTATCTCTTTATTTTTCCTCTACCTACATCTTCATTATTTTATTTCTTATCCTATCTACCCTCTAATCCTAGCTGGCCATTTATCCTTTCACCTCTTAATCTTATCCCTCCATTTTCTTAAAAGGTCTTCTATATAAGAGGATTCTTTCATTGTCATCAACCCTAATAAGCAATAAGCAATCTGGCAATCTAGTATTGGAGTTTACTTTTTTTTATTTTAGCATTCTTATCTTGCATCCATCATATCTCAAATCTCCATTTCCTCATAGCCTTTGTGTGTGCTTCTAAGAGCAATATTATTAAAAAAACACAAATCTTGAGGAATAGGAGTGCAATGGAGTAGTTTTTAGAGCATGTATGTGTGTTTCTAGTCTAGATTTTGGTTTGCATTGTGTGCATTTTGTAGGTACTCTATTAAGGATGTTGAAATAGATATGGATCATGTCCCATAAGATTTTAGATATATTATGTTTCCATCCACAAGGATAAACCACTGGCAACCATTGGTTTTATTACAAGGTTGCTTAGCAAAATCCTAGGCAAGGAAAGGCATTCAAGTATTTGATAATATCTTTGAAAATGGAAGTTGTTATCTTGGCAGGAAATTAATAGTAGATATAATGTGTCGCTATCCCAATTCAGGACATGCTCTGTTCTGAAGGTTGCTTTTTCTTCACTCTCTCAGCCTTTCCTTTGCATTGTTGACTACAACATCTTTTCTTCCTTTAATTGGATTGATGGAACTACTCTCCATGCAATCAAAGCTAAAGCTATTTAAAACCTTCTTGTTGATAATAATGACATTTTGAACCATTTGAGATATTCTTGGAATCTTAACCTTAACCCTGATGCTTGGTAGAAAGTTTGTGACCGTCTGTGGTGCAAACTTATTGAACCCAAAAAGAAGTTCTTTATTTGGCGGTTGTTGTTGAATAGAGTACCTGTTAAGAAGCTTGATGGGGAGTTTAATACCTATTCTTGAAACTATTAACCATTTTTTCTTTGATTGTTTATTTGCCAAAGAAGTTTGGTGTATGTTTGGCCTTGTTGCAAGCTATAATATTAATGTCTATGATATATAATGTGGATTTGTGGCCAACCTCAAGAAAGATTTCAATTTTTTTTGTCTATTCTTTCAGCAAATATTCTTTGGCCTATATGAAAATTTAGGAATGATAGTGTGTTTAATGATAGATGTAGGACACTTACCGAGTCTTTGAGGAGACTCATTATGCATGATGTTAACTCATAGGTTACAGTGGTGATGAGGTTGCCTAAAAGGAAATTTGAGAACCTTATGAATGATGGCATTGCTAGAGTCTTCAAGTGGGAAGTCTCTCATGGTTTCTCTTGGGTAAAATAGGATGGGGACACAACTCCTTTTGAAGCTTCCCTATGCAACTTCATGAGGGAATTGAACGAGATTAAGGGCAAAGAGCAACAACAACAATGGGAGTTAGCCATACCAATAGCTGATTTTTTTATGCACCCATACATGGATCATATACAGGTTGAGAAGGAACTTGTTTGGTTAGATGGCCCTTCTGGTTGGGTAGCTTGGTATGAGATAGTTGGGGACAACACCCCTCCCAATGGGGTCTTCTAGTTTGGACAGTTCCCCTCTTGATTGGGTCTTCAATAGTCTTTGAGGGATATATTTTGTAATAGAACTGAATGTATATCTTTTGTAATTGTTGTATTTTAGTAGTGGATGTATATGGGCATGGGGTACTAGATATGGTAGTCTTGGAATAGATATGTGGGTTGTTAAGTTATGAACCCCAGCTATTATATTTTGTAATGGAAATGTTGGAATTAATTTGAGTTTTACTAGTGTGAATAATTCAAAAGTGCCTTTATTTAAATATTAAGCAAATTAGTTATATCACAATAGTAAACAAATATGACCTAGGTCAAATGATAGTGAATGGTCAATAAATTTAAATAAATAGTTGTAAAATTTCAATATAGATGGAAGAATATTGTAAAGAAAATGAAACTAGCATGCAAGTAAACTTGGTGTAAAAGTGCAAAAGTAAATTGTCTTGTGGAAATGAAAAGTAAACAAAATGTAGACCATTAAGTGTAGCTAAACCTCCAAATTTTTGGCAAAGATCAACTCCACTGCATTCTTTATTTTCTTTTAGACCTACCACTGACCTTAATATATATATATATATATAGTAATCTACAACAATATTCAATAAAAACTTTTCAAACCCTCTTTAATATCGTCATAACCATAACATAACAATTTTTTACCTTTATGTTGGCTCTTGCATTTTAAAAATCAAGACATGTAGACAATAGCAATGCACGCAAACTTTGTGACATCTATCTTGTAAACTTTGCTCACATCTTTACCAATATATAACATGTTGCTTATACATATCTATGTAATTATTTGGTATCCTATACTATTATAACAAATTAGTCGCTAACATTTGGCAATAATTTCGCTACACTGCAGCCTTGTTTATTTTTATGGAGGGAGCTTTATTCACAAAGTTGTATTACCTATTCAATAAGGAGCACAAACCTTAGGCTGAAACCACTTCAGCTAAGAGCCAATGACTAAATTCACCTAGGACACAATCCTGCCCTCATCCCTTATGATGTTGGAGCCTTGCACTCAATAAGAGTTGATCCCTAGTGAATTCATTAAGAACCGTTCAACTTCACTATAGACCAAGGACCCATTGACAATATTTGTGGCTTTAGTTGTCTTATAAAATAGAATACAAGTTTATTGATGGACGTAAGAGAGTATGTTTGAGATTTTTATGTAAATTATTATTTTTTTGGTTAAAGTTGGAGAGGTTATAATTGAGAGGTTTGATGATGTTTGTATAAAGCATCTTAATTTTCTTAAGAAGGGATCTTTTTCTTTGAGATTCAATATTTTAGCATTATTTTTTATTTTTTATTTTTGTATAGGTTTATCGTCTTTTAGATCACAATTCATGATGTTTGTTAGTTTTAGTTGGCAATGTATTTGAAAAAGTTTTGTATGCTATTATAGAATCGTATTAGTTCTTTCTATCATGGCTAATTGATTTTTCAAAATGTTGCATAAGCTCTCAACCTTCATATTTGGGCTTATGGCCAAATTTTATATCTCAATGTTTGTGTGAGCACATGTATAAATTTGTTGCAACTCGTGGATTTTCCCTTAGTCTCATTTTTTTTGTGTGTTTACATTGTGTCTTTAGTTTGGTGCTTGCATTTGTTTCCATAGCAGGTTCCTTTGTTTGAATGCGATTAAAGTCTTTGTTTGAACCTACACCTTGTGTTCTGTTTAATATTAAAGAGTTTGTGTTCAAGAACCACACTTTATAACAATTTGAATGTGTACAACTAGATTTACCTTGAATTGACATATTGCAATTAGGGTGAAACAAAAAAAAGAGAGAGCTTGGAACTTTTTATTTCATCATTTAACCCTTATTCATGAATCTCTCACCAATCAACACTACTTGTCAAATCAAGTTGTGGCTTAGTAAGCCTTATCTCATTCATTTACTAGCTTATTATAGCTAGTCCTCAACACTTAAGTGGTTTTCATATAATCCAATAATGATTGATTATTGATTCTATGACCTATGATTGATTATAATAGTTAGTCTAATATTATTTTTTTGTGAGCCCACAATATTACACTTAGACAAATGATTGGTTGCATTTGATCTTGTAGTTAACTTAGGAAAAATGACTAAAGCATTTTGATGCAACTTTGGTTCTCTCCATTTCACTCTAATTATTGATCTATCAATCAATCAATGTAAAGTCATTAAATCTCATTATCCATTAACAATTTAGGTGTGAATTTAGTAATAAAAAGAATTTAAATGCACTTAGAGATAGGAAAACAGAATAATAGAGGATAAAAAAAAGAAGCAAAATAGAGAAGATTGCATTATCTATTCATCAACAAATTACAAGTATATATATCTACTATAGACTCAACCATCTTCCTATAACACAACTAACAAACTTGACAACTCACTAAAATAAAACTTATTCATGATTGACATGTAAGTAGACTATTGATAGGTAACTAGTGTTGAGAGACAAATGTACAATTAGTCATTGTTTATAACTGATGCAGGAGCATCCCCGATCGACGAGAAATCTTGCATCAACCAAAAACATGTCCTTTCTTGTTTAGTTCTTTGTGCAGTTTCAACATTCTTACCGATATGTATCGGTAGTTGCTTGTTCTTCATGGCAGATCTTGTTTGTGGTTTCCTAGCAGTTTCATGTGGTTGATTCCAAATTTCTAGTTCATTTGGGTTCTTCTTCGATCACTTATTGCTTCTGGTTGGTTGTTCCTAGGTTCCCAGGACAGTTCTTGTGCTTACCGATTGGTTTTCCTTCATTATCGATACGATTCTTGGCATGTGGATCCATCTTGGGTCTTTTTCAATGCTCTTTGGTGTATGGTCGACCTTCCTACTGAACCGCATCACTTGGTTGTTATTTTTCGGAAAGATTTCTTGAATCTTAGGGCCGACCTAATTACACATTTTATTTTCCTGCATTGGTGAATGTAATCCTTTGAGGCCGACCCGGATATGTTTTGGTGGGTATAGATATGATGTTATGTAATCATTGGTAGAGGCAAAGGAAGTAGAACTTTGAATAAGGATTGAGATTCGCATGTTGTGATCTAGTTGATTTTTTAGAGTCCCGGTTGGGTTGTTTTTGGCTTGAAGCCTGCATGTAACCGATTAATTACTAGATGTTCTTTGATGATTACTAGATGATTGCCAGAAGTCCTATGGCTTGAATATGATATGTTTATATGAATTTGTTATGCTTTCGTGTTGTTTGCATTGTGTCTCTCTCGCTTCATAAGTCGGTTGACTCTTTTAAGGGTTTTTACCGGTTATGGTTGCATCAATAACTAAAACTCTTTAACACATGTGTAGGACATAATCAATTCAATTTGACTTATTCTAACACTCCCCCTTAATGAATAACTAAATTGAGATGGACTCTTAACATATCTCTACATATTTGAAATTCACTAACTATATAAAACACAACAATACATTATGTAAAAGTTATTAGTTGAAGGCAAGACTCATATCAGTAAGAATTCTTCAAGGTGCTCCCAAATTCTAGTATAGTCATGCAACTATCATCCAAGTTCCCAACATCATTGGACACCATTTGAACATGAAGTATCTCATCACCCTTGTAAAGATATGATGCTAAACATCTAGATTTTCAAATATCCTTTGAACTATTGGACACTAATCCTCACATGTATGTTTCATAAGCACAATGAGGTATAGTTTCTCTGATTCATTAACACCTCAAACTATTGAGCATATATCTATCCTCTATTGCATCTTCCTCTATCTTCAAAGTGTTAGCCTCTTCAAAATACGACAAGTTCTTCATCTTCAATGATATCATCAGAACCATCATTTGGGATTCTTTATTAATGGCTATAGTCATGCCAATAGATTGACTTAGCAGGAGTATTCTTCACAAACTTAATATATTTGGCTTCTTCACCTTTACTGGCTTCAACACAATAATTATCTTCGCTAGAGAGGTTGGCTTCACAACCTTGATGATTTCATAGTAGTACAACTCCTTTTGGTGGTAGCAGGAATCTTCATAGCCACAACGGGCTTCAAATACACATGCACTCACTAAAACACTTGTTGCACATAGTTTTAACTTCTCAACTAAGCACACATAGTGTCCATGCTTCTAAGATTCCATTTTTAAGCTACAAACTCTCATAATCACTGAAAATTTAAAATTGAAACAACCAAATTAAAATGGTTTCAAACAACTCAATCTTCCACAATCTCAATGACTACTCACTTCAAAGGGACTCTATAAAGTCTTAGCAACTTGGAAGGTAACATAAAATAAGAAGTAGAACAAAGAAGGCAAAATTATCTATTCATCAACAAATTACAAGTATATATTTGTTGTAGACTCAACCATCTTCCTATAACACAGCTAATAGAGTTGACAACTTGTGCTAAAATAAAACTTAGTCATGATTGGCATGTATCTAGACTCTTGACAACTAACTAGAGCTAAGAGATATATCTACAGTTAGTCATTGTTTATAACTAAAACTCTTTAACACATATGTAGCACATAATAAATTCAGTTTGACTTATTCTAACACTTAGGTTATTGTGTCATAATGTTTTTTAGTTGAGAATGTACGTGTGTTAAATCATCCAGGCTCTATTAGGAAATAAAGCTTTGTACCTTGTTACATTTAATCCATTTCCTACATAACCCATGAGAGACAAGCATGCATACAAGATTACAAAAGAACCATTATGCATAGATCAAACAAACAAGGTACAAGATAACACAAAAGATTGGTGGTAGCAGGAATCTTCACAACCACAATGGGCTTCAAATACACATGCACTCACTAAAACACATAGTTTTAACTTCTCAACTAAGCACACATAGTGTCCATGCTTCTAAGATTCCATTTTTAAGCTGCAAACTCTCATAATCACTGAAAATTTAAAATTGAAACAACCAAATTAAAATGGTTTCAAACAACTCAATCTTCCACAGTCTCAATGACTACTCACTTCAAAGGGACTCTATAAAGTCTTAGCAACTTGGAAGGCAACATAAAATAAGAAGTAGAACAAAGAAGGCAAAATTATCTATTCATCAACAAATTACAAGTATATATTTGTTGTAGACTCAACCATCTTCCTATAACACAGCTAATAGAGTTGACAACTCGTGCTAAAATAAAACTTAGTCATGATTGGCATGTATCTAGACTCTTGACAACTAACTGGAGCTAAGAGATATATCTACAGTTAGTCATTGTTTATAACTAAAACTCTTTAACACATATGTAGCACATAATAAATTCAGTTTGACTTATTCTAACACTTAGGTTAATGTGTCATAATGTTTTTTAGTTGAGAATGTACGTGTGTGAAATCATCCAGGCTCTATTAGGAAATAAAGCTTTGTACCCTGCTACATTTAATCCATTTCCTACATAACCCATGAGAGACAAGCATGCATACAAGATTACAAAAGAACCATTATGCATAGATCAAACAGACAAGCTACAAGATAACACAAAATATACTCTGGGAAAAACCCAACCTCCAAAAGCATCCATACTCCATCATATTATTCAACCATAAAGTAATACAAAGCGCTTACAAAGTTACAATGAATACTCCTAAAACATCAAACACTCCAATGCATTCTCCATGTGTCCAAGCATAAATCCACACATCACATCCCATGCTTCACATAAGCACTCCTAAAAAAAACTCAATAATGACACCACACTCAACCAACCAACCCAAACCACTAACATGTGCTTGCTTTTATAGAATCAAGCTCATACAAAATACAAATAGTGATAAAGTAAAACCATGTGAATACAATAACATTGACCCCTCATTTAATATTGGGTACTAAGTTTTCACTTTATTGAATATCTTTCCCCAATATCAAATAAATACAATATAATAGATCTCAATGTGACACTTGCACTAAATATTATTTTTAGTGTTACAATATATCATATAAAGTGGCCCTAATAATGTTAACTCCTAGTGATGCACGTCCATCTAGGTTCCCCTAGGTGCAACACACATAATAATGAAGTAATGCATTATAAACATTATGTAAGTTGTACAACACCTTATCCCAACATTCTTCCACTTGTATACATTGCATAAGGGTCAATCAATAAATTACATCATTGTAGCCATAAATGAAACCAAATGAATCTCCAACATGCTCTCATGCTCCATCAAGATATCTGCAATAAAACCAAGTGACCACCATCTCAAGCAATAACTCCTCTCATCATATAACTTTCCACCTATGGAAGAAAAGGAACAAGCCAAGGTGAAGATGCACCAATCCTAGAATACAAGCATCAAATCCAATGTGATAACAAAAACTCCAAGTTGTTGTCATAAAACAAAAACCCCGCATGATTGTAAATGACTTCCACAACACATGTCAATATATCCAACCATCCATGCCTCCTAGGTATAATCAACATCAATAAACTCATGCCAACATCATATCAACCCATAAACCACAATCAAGCTCCTTGTATCAAAACTTTTCAATGTACATACATATGCAAGAACTCCCACTACATGGATAATACCAAATTTGAAATGGATCTAAAATCATATTAATTCTACCAATCAATGCTCATATCAAGGTGTGATAAGTAAATTAAAACATGAAGTACCAAGAACAATCGCAGTGAACCATGCATGTAACTTGATTAGTTGCATACTCTCTCACAATATGCCACCATCCTCCCAAATCATATAATCATGAATCTTGTGGAAGAATCAATATAATGAAGAGAGAGAAAACATATAAATCATGACTTGTCTTTCTACCAACATCTCAAAGAATCAGCTTTGTGTCAAGTATGATCTCCTCCACATCACCCCAAATGAAAAGCCACAACAAAACCCAAACTCACTCAATCTCTTAGACCAAACAAACATATATATTTCATGTAATACCAATATGGATGTAAGCCTCTCATAACAAAGAATATCAAACTCATAATAACCATTCTC
Organism: Cryptomeria japonica; assembly: GCF_030272615.1. Taxonomy (NCBI): domain Eukaryota; kingdom Viridiplantae; phylum Streptophyta; class Pinopsida; order Cupressales; family Cupressaceae; genus Cryptomeria; species Cryptomeria japonica. The sequence continues at coordinate 960,149,817 of NC_081407.1, forward strand.
AATGAAATAAACCATCTCCTAATATCTTCATAATGATATCATAATAACAACATATGCACAAGGAAATACCAATGCCAAATCATATAATCAAATGAATCCTCTAGAAAAAAATATCTATCCATAGCTCAAGATCCATATCTATGAAAGATAAGCATAAACATAATGTACCTAAAAGGAACAATGGGCAATACCTCTTAAGTAGTAAACAACTGAGTAGAATAAGAGTGGGGAATGAGAATGCTCCTCCAAGAAGCTAAGTCATCATGATTCACTCTAGAAACACTCTCCCCTCAAGTCCATAGCAGGTGAAATTTCCTTGGTCTTCTAGTTGAAACTATCAACTATCTCAATGCATATCTCTAATCAAAAGAGAACTCTAGCCTCACCTAAGTCTCCATGCATCCATGAGCACTTTTAACCAATCAATCCATGCTAAAATCTATGAGATTTTGCCAAGATCAAGGGCACAATGAAAAGTATAAAAATAGAGACAAAAGAATGACAAGAACAAACTGTATTCTCATCAATATGAAAATGATCAACTGGATTCACCAATACAATGAATATAGGTCTTCTTATATAGGCAAGGCCATATGGATGTACGAGCACACAATCATGACATGTGGCTCAATGAGAAACAAGGGTAAGTAAGAAATACTAGGGGTAGGTAGGAGAAATAATATAATATTCCACAAGAGGTGGATGACCCACTGAATGTGGAGTGTAACAACAAAACAAGACCACAAAAGGTGGAATTTCTCCTACAAGCTCTATCCCTATGCGCACACTTCCCTAAGTGTCTCAAATCCAAACTACGAAGAGATGCATTATACTAAGTTAACTTAAGTAAAGTGTAATAATGTCCATAATGAATATTTATTTACACCAACACCTCCCCTTAAGTGCAACTTAGGGGAATGAAGACTCAAGTCAACAATGCAAGATGGGTCCTGACTACTAGGCCATGATAGGTACCCATGTACAATATGCAAATGCAAGCAAAACCATGCAATGCAATCTCTCACAAATGGAGAAAAGGAGAAACCCCAGTGGGAAAAAACTCCTCCCCAAAAGAGAGATGAAAGTACAAAAGACTCTCAAAGAAGAAGGACAAAACCTCAAAGAGGAAAAAGTCCCCCCCATAAGAGAGGAAGGAGAAGTCAGCTGACCCCCCCTAATGACACATCCCGCACCCCCAAGAGAGCTCGCAACTGCTGGAACTTACTCTTGGTGAAAGGTTTGGTGAATATGTCTGCAACCTGCTCCGCTGTAGGACAATATTGCAAATCAATGACCTGCTCCTGAATGAGTTCTCGGATATAGTGCATATGAATCTCGATGTGTTTGGTCCGCTGGTGCTGGACCGGGTTCTTCGAGATTGCAATAGCACTCTAATTGTTGTAATGTAGAACTGTCGGCGGTGGAGTGGTGAACCCAAACTCTGTGAGAATCTGCTAAAGCCAAATGGTCGCAGTCGTTGCATTAATAGCGCCTTGATACTCAACCTCAGTCAAAGAAAGAGCAATAGCATGCTGCTTCTTGCTCTGCCAACAAATGGGGCCTGAACTAAGGTGAAAACTATAACCGGAAGTAGACTTATGATCATCAAGATCACCAGCCCAATCAGAGTCTGTGTAACCAACCAAGTGAAGTCTTGTGCCTGCTGCATAGTGAATCCCATAGTGATGTGTACCCTGGATGTAATGAAGGATGCGTTTGGCGACTTTCCAATGAAGGTCATGTGGTTCCTTCATGAAGCGAGAAACCATGCCAATTGCAAATGAAATATCAGGGCATGTATGGGTCAAGTAGATGAGACTACCCACAAGCTGATGATACAAAGTGGCATCAACTGGTGGAGAAGAACACTGAGCCTCAAGATTGACTCCTAAAAGAAAGGGAGTCAGGGCAGGCTTACAATCAGCCATATGAAAGCATGCAAGTAGATCAAGAGCATACTTGGGCTGCGATAGTGTAATCCCGGAAGGTGACTATGAAATCTCTATCCCGAGAAAGTAGTGCAAAGGACCCAAGTCAGTCATAGCAAATCTGTCATGCAAAGCAGATTTGACCCTGCTAATGATGGATGAAGTACTCCCTGTAATGATCAAGTCATCAACATAGAGCACAAGTATCAAGTGAGAGTCATCCTGTCACAAAATGTAGACATTTGGATCAGAATGACACCTAGTGAACCCCATGGAGAGAAGAAAGGAATCCATCTTGGCATACCAAGCCCTCAGGGCCTACTTAAGACCATGGAGAGATTTCCTTAGTCTGCAAACCAAAGAAGTATCCTGGATGAAACCCTGTGGCTGCTCCATATAAATCTCCTCATCAAGACCACCATGAAGAAAAGCACTCTTCACATCCATCTGATGTATAGCCCAACCATGAGCTGCAGTAATAGCAAGTGTCAAGCAAATGGAGTTCATCTTGGCTACGAGTGCAAAGGTCTCAGTATAGTCAACACCTGCTACCTAGGAGAAACCTTTCGCAACAAGCCGAGCCTTGTACTTATCTACACTACCATTCACAGCATACTTGGTCCAATAGATCCACTTACATCGAACCATCTTTCTCCCCTTAGGGAGATGGACTAAATCCCATGTGTTGTTCCTCATCAAGGAACTATACTCTTCCTCCATAGCTTGGTCCCACTCAGGAACCCCTGATGCTTCCCGAAATGTCTGTGGATCGAAAGTGGTAGCAATGAATGCATGTGGAAGATCCTGATGTTGTGATCGAGTTCTCTGTGTATCTGAAGGATCCCCAACAAGAGAACCCGCAGAATCAAGTGTCTGTTGAGCCCAACGAGGTCTAGGTGGAGGTGGAGAACAAGGCTCCTCAACTGCAAGTGGACCCTATGGAGGTGTAAACCTACGAGTCGGAGTTGAAGGAGTCTCATCATCTGAATCACTAACATCACTATCCACAATGGAGTAAGGTGGAGGAGGTAGAGAGGCTAAGCTAGGAGAGCTTTCCTCAAAGTGAACACTCCTCTCAATGAACACCTCATGTGTCTCAGGATCCATCAATCTATATGCCTTAACACCCTTAGGATATCCAACAAATATGCAAGGCTGACTCTGAGGTTCCAATGCCTTGTGTTTCTATGGAGGTATTCGAGCCCATGCTGGACACCCAAAGACTCTGAAATGTCTCACAATCAGTTTCCTACCAGCCCAAGCTTCAAAAGGAGTAATACCTTGCAAAGCTTTGTGAGGAACCCAATTCTGGATGTGTGTGGCACAACTGATAGCCTCGGCCCAAAAAGCAGGATCAAGAGAACGTGCATGAATCATACATCTAGCCATTTCTTTGAGAGTTCTATTCTTGCGTTCTGCAGCTCCGTTCTGCTATGGAGTGTATGTGACAGAATGCTGAAGATCAATCCCCTCAAATGTACAAAAATCCTCAAGTCTTTTGTTCACATATTCCCTTCCATTATCTGTGCGAAGAATCTTCACCACTTTCCTAGATTGCTTCTCCACACGAGTCTTGAAGTCCTGAAATCTGTCAAATACTTCACTCTTATGAATAAGAAAGTAGACCCAAGTGAAGTGGGAGTAGTCATCAATGAAGGTGAGGACATAGCGGGCCTTACTAAATGAAGGTGCTGGAAATGGACCTGCTACATCATTGTGAATAAGTTGAAGAACTTCCAAAGCTCTCCAAGCTTTCCCCTTATCAAACTTTTCCTCGGGATGCTTGCCCATGGAACAACTTGAACATACACCCTCTAAAAAACTAATTCAAGGTAGACCTGTGACCATGTCTTTAGTGCTAAGCTGCTAAAGATAGCTATAGTTGAGGTGACCAAACCGCTCATGCCATAGCTTACTTTCTGAATTTGAATGAGTAAGCAAGGCCCTGGAAGGTGAACTTGGCACAAAGTGGGAGAATGAATAAAGCCTTGAGTTGTCACTGACTTGTCGCACTGCTACCAAGGCATCGTCATCAAGTTCTTTTACCACAACTGAATCTGGTGTAAACTCAACCTTTTTTCCATTCCCATAGTGAGTGATTTGGTAGATAGAGAGAAGGTTGGTAGACAAGTTAGGAACATAGAGAACATTCTCAAATGTTCCACATCCATGTCAACTAAACCTTTCCCTTCAACCTCTACTTGTGTATCATCACCTATGTAAATGTGAGGTACCTTAGATGGCTCTAATGAAGAAAACTGCTCCTTTGTAGAACCTATGTGATATGAGGCACCTGAGTCAAGTATCCATTGTTGTGAAGAACTTGTTGTAGCCACAAATGCTTGCCCTTTTCCCTTAGATTGTGAGGAAGAGGAAGGAGATGAATCCTTCTTTGTGTAGGTGGATGGCAAGTTGATGTTGTTTTTTTTAAGAAGATTAGTTAACTCATCAACTTGCTTTGTGTGGCATCGATGCTCATCATGACCATACTTCTTGCAATATGCACAAGTTGGCTTATCCTTCTTAGGTGGTGTCCCCTTCTTGGAAGAGGATGAAAAATCGCCTTGTGATGGAGAGGATGGTTGTCCTTTTTCCTGATATGGTTGTGACTTAGATTGCTTCTTCTTCTTCTTGGAATCTTTGCCTTGACTTCCTTGATTCCCTTGATTAGCCACCAAAGCCTTGGACTTTGAAGACTTGAGAAACCCCATGTTCAACAACTTAGATTATTCCAATATCAACATTTCTGTGAAAGCATCAAATGAAGGCATAACATAGGAACTCCCCACTGTCAAACGATGAGTTTGGAAGCTAGACACAAATGCTGCATATTCTGGTGCAAGCTTGTCCAACAAGTTGAATATCAACTGAGCATCCTTTTTGTCAATTCCACAATCCTTAAGCTTTGCTCTTAGCTCATTTATTTTGGTGACATAATCTTGGATTGTATCAAAACTCTTGGGATCCAAGTTGGTGAGCTCATTGTCAATCTTATAACCTCTGATTTCATCAACTTGACCATACAATTTCTGAAACATATCCCAAGCATCTTTGATTGTAGTACACTTCTCAATATGAAAGATGAGGTCATCTAATACATACTTGCACAAAGTTCCAAGAGCCATGCAATTCTTAGTGAGCCATTCTAATTGAGCATTAGGATCAGCCTTAGGATCAGGTGATGCTGCTATTGTTCCATCTATGTAATGCGTGAGACCTTTTTCCATTAATTTGCTCCATACTTTAATTTTTCATGATGCATAATTATGTAGAGTTAAAGGTGGAAATTTATGAGGACTCATTGCAACAAAAATGAAAGAGAACAAGGAAAGAGAGACACAATCACACAAGGCACCCCCCCAAATTCACTCAATCAAAGAACCCCCCCCCCCCCCCAAAAAGTGATGATTTGGCACTTTATACTTAGTGCATGTACAATGGGCCACTTGCAAAAAATGGCAAAGTGGACTTCTGATTTCAATTTTACAACTACCTCAATAAGGCCAAAAAAGACTCAAACTAATAATGCAAGAGATCTAAACTAAGATCCAAGCAATTTACAAGTACCAAATAGGCCAAATAAGACCAATATCTGAAAGTACAATTTCTACTTAAAATCTTTGAAATCTGATCATAGCTTATGAAACTAGATGGAAAAACATACACTTTCAAAAAAAATGGCACCTGAAAAGGAGGTCGTATGAGCTCAAATGAGGCCTTTGAAGTTGTAGAATTGAAGATTGGACAGGTACAACTGAGAGAATCTAAAAATTCTGAAAACCCTGTGCACCAAAACCAAAAAATAATCACACCACTACGAAGAGCATGAAAAATTAGCCCAAATAAAAAAAAAATTGCACCCAAAAAGGAGCAAAATTGAGCAAGTTATGGGCCTCCAAAGTTGACCCAAAAATCCAAATTGCTCAATGGAGAGGGGTCTAAAAATTTCCAAAGAAAATGCTGACTGGGGCACTGACTGGGTGCTTGATGGGTTGGTGCTTGGGATAGACTATCCTAGTCTATGCTCCTGGATCCTTCCCAGGGATCTCCTGGTGTTCTCTCCACACCCTAGGGTCTCTAGGACTTCCCTTTCTTGAGAAATCCCCTAACCTTGCCCAATCCACCCACTAATGAGTTGCTATGCTTCTCCTAAGGCCTCATCTATTCATGAGACTCAAAATCCCTTACTATGGCTAATAAGGGCTAAGGCTTGTTCCACACCTTCCAAGGTCTTAGCAAGGTTAAATCAGGTCTTAAACCATGTTTTACATCCCTCCATGTGCCCCCAAGAAGTTGCTTCCTTCATCCTTTCTACCAATTAGGCCTCCTACCCGATCCTTCAGGGCTTTCTCTCACAAATGATGCATACACAACCCAAACTCCCAAAATAGACTACCATTCAATTAGCAAGGGCTCAAGGATTTTCTAGGTTTTGGGCCTCCAAGTGGCCGTACAGTGCCTTGGGTGAATTTTGGGGTTTATAAGGGTTTTGTGGTTTGCCTGGGTCACAGTGAGTGTTTTGTATTTTAGCCACCTTGTCTGGATTGGTGGAGGCTCCTCCTTCACACCAATGACGCTTCAAACACTCCTCTACACCTCCTCCAAAGGGTGTACTTTCCTCTATCCAACCTTGCTCTCCAAGACCTCTACAACTTAACCTCTCCTAGCCAAGCACTGTTCAGTCTTGCCTAGGATTGGGTCTCTTGATGGCCTCCCTACATTTTCAAGGGCCCTGCTTGTTTTGCAGTATGGTACAAGGTCTGCACTCTCATTCCCCATGGTTTCATGGTGGTTCCACAATGGGGAATGGAGTTATGCAGCCATTTACACAATCCTGTCCAAAACTGGATAGTAAGAAGACAATTTACAAACTATTTACAAACACACTTAATCTGCAAATAAACACCTAAACTAATTGCTTGAAATGAAAGTATTTACACCATGGAAGACATTCCACATAGTTTTACACGCAAATCAATCCTATAACCAGTTCGGTTGCTTCATTCAAACTGACTGGTAACCAAAATACAGTCACAGTCAGGTCTCTTTGCTTAGGCTGTACAATATCTGAGATCCAACCCATTAATTTAGGGTTTGCAAATACTTATACTACCTTGGCTTCGGTTTGTGTGCCCATATTAGGGTTTTCCATGCCAAACTAAGGATTTTGACCTCCTGGTGGAAAAGTTGCTTGACAACTTTTAAAAGTTGCTTGACAACTTTTAAAAGTTGTCATGCAACTTTTGAGCAACTTTCTCAATGTTGCTTTTCATGACTCCTAAACCCACATTGGGCCAACCTAAGGACACCACCATGTTATAAAGGACCCCTAAACACCACAAAGACACACTTACCCTCCATTTTCAAGAAAATCATGCAATCTTGACTAATGACCCCTAAGATCTCCACTAGGACCCTACCTAGGACCTATGAGCACATGGCTCATTATTTTATGTACAATGGCTTCATAAGAAGCATAACACCAACAAAACAAGAAGGAGGGAGAGCTTGAAAGGTGCTCCTGCACCATACTCCCCCTCTACACATAAATAAGAAAAAGAAGAAGAAATGAGAGCCGGGTCTATTCAAAGTGTCTTGAACCTTCTCTCCTCCACCCATGTAGCTTCAGATACTAGTTGATCTGCCCATTTTACTAAGTGCTCCATGTAGACCTGGTGTCTAGTAGACTTCTTCACTCTTGATTCCAAGATCTCCTCTGCTTTAGGCTTCTTCACTTGAGGTAAGGTATTTACATCCAAGTCTTGGAATACCTTAGCTTGGTTCTCAGTCTGCCCTGCTATCTCTCCCTTGTACATTACCAGATCAGCAACATTAAAGATAGGTGAAATGGCTAAGTCTGAAGGTAAATCAACCTTATAGGCGTTCTCACCATATTTTGCTAGAATTTGACAAGGTCCTACTCTCTTCATCTACAATTTGGTAGGCTTACCACTTTGCATCCTGGCTTTGCTCAAATGTACCATCACATAGTCACCCACCTTGAACTGAACTTCTTTCCTTCTCTCATCCACTTTGGCCTTCAGTTTTTGAGTGGATTCAAGGATGGCCTTCTTAACTTGCTCTTGAACTTCCTTGATGGTTTGAGTGAAGTCCTTTGCTTGCCCGCTCTTCATCTCCAAGGTACTAAGGTCTCTCAACTCACAAACTCCCCTTGGATGTCTGCCATACACCACCTCAAAAGGGCTTCTACCAGTGGTCCTATTCACACTGTCATTATATGCATACTCTACTTGAGGAATGATTAGGTCCCATGTCTGACCATATTCCTTAGTTAGACACCTCAACAAATTGCCTAACACCTAGTTGATGACTTCAGTTTAACCATCTATTTGTGGATGGTAAGCTGAGCTAAATGACAAGTTAGTTCCTAGTCTCTTCCATAATGTTTTCCAAAAATGACCCATGAACTTGTTGTCCCTATCTGAAACAATGCTTAAAGGGAGTCCATGAATCCTAACAATCTCTTTGAAGAAGAGATCTGCAACATAACTAGCATCATGTTTAGTCTTACATGGTATGAAATGACTCATCTTGGAAAATCTATCTACTACTACATAGATGTTGTCCATACTTGTTTTAGTCTTGGGAAGTCCTACTACAAAGTCCATGCTTATACATTCCCAAGGTCTGTTAGGGACCGGTAATGGTTGATAAAGACCAGCATTGCTTGATCCTCCTTTTGCTCTTTGACACACTCCACATTGCTCTATATACCTCTTTACATCTCTTGGCAACTTTGGCCAATAGTAGCACCTCTGTACTAAATCCAAGGTTTTGTTGACTCCAAAATGTCCACTTAAACTGCCATAATGTTTTTCCTGGATGAGGTTCTCCCTCATGGATCCTCTAGGTACACACAACTGGTTACCCTTGAACAAGAGACCATTTTGGAGATTGTAATCTGCATAATCACCATGCAAATGGTTCTCAAACTCTTTGCAAACCTTGTAAGCTGATGAGAAGTCTTCATCTCCTTCATAGAGGTCTTTGAAATTTTCTATGCCTATGCTCTGCAACTGTAGTTCTTGCACTGTCAACAACTTCCTGCTTAAGGCATCTACCACCTTATTAAGTTGCCCCTTCTTATGCTTGATGGTGAAGGTGAAGGATTGGAGGTATTCCATCCATTTCAGATGTCTATTGCTTAACTTCTCTTGAGTGTTGATGTAACTCAATGCCTGATTGTCTATGAACACTACAAATTCCTTTGGGAGTAGGTAATGCCTCCATTTCTTTAGTGACTGCACTAATGCATACAACTCTAGGTCATAGGCTGAGTACTTCTTCTTTGCTTCATTAAGCTTCTCACTGAAAAATGCCACAGGTCTTCCCTCTTGACTCAACACACCACCTACTGCAATTCCACTTGCATCACACTCCAAAGTGAATAGCTTATCAAATGTAGGTAGGAGAAGGATAGGTTTTGTGGCTACTTCCTGTTTCAACAATTGAAATGCTTTGTTAGCTTGCTCAGTCCATTTAAACTTAGTTTTAAGGCCTCCTTTGATGGTGTCAAGGACTAGTGCACATATGCCATTGAAGTTCCTCACAAACTTCCTATAGAATTGAGCTAATCCATGGAAACATCTAACCTCAGTCCCTGTTTTAGGTGTAGGCCAATTCAAGATTGCCTCCACTTTGCTTGGATCCATCTTCAAGGTTCCTTTAGACACCACAAATCCTAAGTAGACTAGCTCTTGCTTCAAGAAGTCACACTTCTCTAGGTTGATGGATAGCTTCTCCTCATGCAACCTCTCTAAGACTAACCTCAAATGCTCAAGGTGCTCCTCTTTGGTTCTGCTATAGATGAGAATGTCATCTAGGTACACTACGACAAATCTGCCTATGAAATCCTTCAACACTTCATTCATCAACCTCATGAAGGTGCTCGGAGCATTGGTGAGTCCAAATGGCATCACAAGCCATTCATACAATCCTTCTGTGGTTTTAAAAGCAGTCTTCCACTCATCACCCTCATTAATTCTTATCTGGTGATAACCACTTTTAAGGTCTAGCTTGGTGAAATAGATTGCCCCTCCTAAACAGTCCATTAGATCCTCTATTCTAGGAATAGGAAACCTATACCTTATGGTAATCCTATTGATTGCTCTTGAGTCAGTGCAAAGTCTCCACTTACCTCTTTTTTTGGATGCTAGCACTACCAAGACTGCACATGGGCTAATGCTCTTCTTAATCAGTCCTTGTTCCAATAACTCCTGCACTTGCCTTGCTACCTCCTTATTCTGATCAGGTGTAAGCTTATATGCAGCCTTGTTAGGTAAGGATGCATCGGGAACAAAGTCTATTTGATGACTTGTAGACCTTCTTGGTGGGAGTGTTGCAGGTGTTCCATCACTCACTATGTCCTTATACTCTTGCAACATGTGCTTCACCTCCTTGGGTATCTCTGCCTGCAACTTGTCTTCTCCCTCCTTTGGCTTTACAAAGATGGCACACTTCACTATCTCCTCCTCATGTAGCAAGTTTAAAAATTCTTTACCGGCAGCCAATAAAACACTAGGTGTTCTTGAGGTTCCCTCTTCATTCTCTGTCAAAGACTGAATCTTGAAGGTCTTGCTGTCCTTCTTAAAGGAAATGGAGTTCTCCTCTCCATCATAGATCACCTTCCTATCAAATTGACAAGGTCTTCCCAGCAATAAGTGACATGAATCCATAGGTAACACATCACAAAGGATCTTATCCTTGTATCCTCCAATAGAAAACTCTACCCATGTCTACTCATTGACTAGCACACTCTACTCATGATTCAACCATGTCACCTTATATGGGTTAGTGTGGGGTATCCTTGTGAGTTTCAACTTCTTGACTGCCTCTTCTGATATGATATTGTCAGTTGAGCCTGAATCAACTATCACCTTGCAAACTTTACCAAGAATCTTGCACCTCACCCTAAACAATGCTCTCCTATGCTTAGGTTCACTCTTGACTGGCTGTCTTATCAAGACCCTATTGAACTTCAGATTTTCTCCACTCTCTGATTCAATATGGTCCACCTTAGATGTCTTGCTGCTTGAAGAGTCTTCATGTGCATATGCAACCCTCTTTCCACTGTTTGATGATGTAGGCTTGTCAGGGCATCTATATGTCAAGTGTCCCAATTGTCCACAATTGTAACACTTCATTGTTGCAAAATAGGAGTTACCTCTGCTGGTACCTCTACCCCTATTTGGACCACCTTGTGCACCTCTCTCTCTAGAATGTCCTCCTCTGAGATTGGCTTCACTGCCATGCTCAGTCATCTTGGCTTCTCCTTGGTTCCTCTGCTCATTTGCCTTGCTTTGGTAACCACCTCGGTGATTCACTTGATCTCCACCTCTACCTCTACCCCTGTTATTGGAGTCTCCTTTCCTTTTGTTCCTCTCTTCTACCTTCGTAGCAAGCTGATGACATTTTTGGACAGTAGTAGGAGTCCATAGGCTTATCTCCTCTTGAATGTTCCACTTTAGGTTGCTTAGATACCTAGCCACCTTAATAGATTCATCTTCTTGGACCTTTGATCTAAGACAAAGTTTTTGAAATTCTTCGGTGTAGGAGGTTACATCAAGATCCTTCTGCTTCAATCCTTGTCTCTTCTTATGAAGTTGGACTTCATAATCCTCTAGTAAGTAGTTCTCCTTAATCTTACTCACCATAGCTTTCCAATTTGCAATAGGTAGCTTTCCCATACTAACTCTTTCTTCTTGCAGGTACTTCCACCATGTCAAAGCCGCTCCCCTTAATCTTGATTTGGCAACTTTAACCTTTTGAGCCTCTGTCACTCCTTCACACTCAAAGTGGTTTTCCATGCCCTCAATCCATTCCATAACAGTGTCAATGTACATTCTTCCACTGAAATGTGGCAATCCTTCAAAGGCTTTGGTGTTCAAGGCCTTAATAGCCTTCACAAAAGGTTCTTCATTGAACAAGGGATCTAGTTCAGGTATTATGTCATCTATGTCTATAGTCTTTTTGCCTTTACCCTTGGTATCTTCATCCCAAGGTCCTTGTGTCCTTTGATCCACCACTTCCTGCAGTTTATCCCCTATCTTTCTCATAGCTTCTTCAAGGAGTCTATTCTTCTCCTTCTATTCTTCCACCTCTCTAGCCAGCTCTGCATTAGTGACCATTCTGCTCTCCCCTACTGATTCACCAGTATATAGAGACATACACAGTCTAACAAGTCTTTTACTTGCTCTAATACCAATCTGATGGGTTGGTGCTTGGGATAGACTAGCCTAGTCTATGCTCCCGGATCCTTCCCTGGGATCTCCTGGTGTTCTCTCCACACCCTAGGGTCTCTAGGACTTCCCTTGCTTGATAAATCCCTTGACCTTGCCCAATCCACCCACCAATGAGTTGCTATGTTGCTCCTAAGGCCTCATCTACTCATGAGACTCAAAATCCCTTACTATGGCTAATAAGGGCTAAGGCTTGTTCCACACCTTCCAAGGTCTTAGAAAGGTTAAATCAGGTCTTAAACCATGTTTTACATCCCTCCACGTGCCCCTAAGAAGTTGCTTCCTTCATCCTTTCTACCGATTTCACTATTTTGTGTTTTTGCTTGCAAAACAGGGCTATAAGGGTTAGGACCAATTAGGCCTCCTACCCGGTCCTTCAGGGCTTTCTCTCACAAATGATGCATACACAACCCAAACTCCCAAAATAGACTACCATTCAATTGGCAAGGGCTCAAGGATTTTCTAGGTTTTGGGCCTCCAAGTGGCCGTACAGTGCATTGGGCGAATTTTGGGGTTTTTAAGGGTTTTGTGAGGGTTTTGTGGTCTACCTGGGTCACAATGAGTGTTTTGTATTTTAGCCACCTTGTCTAGATTGGTGGAGGCTCCTCCTTCACACCAATGATGCTTCAAACACTCCTCTACACCTCCTCCAAAGGGTGTACTTTCCTCTATCCAACCTTGCTCTCCAAGACCTCTACAACTTAACCTCTCTTAGCCGGGCACTGTTCAATCTCGCCTAGGATTGGGTCTCTTGATGGCCTCCCTGCATTTTCAAGGGCCCTGCTTGTTTTGCAGTATGGTACAAGGTCTGCACTCTCATTCCCCATGGTTTCATGGTGGTTCCACAATGGGGAATGGAGTTATGCAGCCATTTACACAATCCCGTCCAAAACTGGACAGTAAGAAGACAATTTACAAACTATTTACAAACACACTCAATCTGCAAATAAACACCTAAACTAATTGCTTGAAATGAAATTATTTACACCATGGAAGACATTCCACATGGTTTTACATGCAAATCAATCCTATAACTAGTTCAGTTGCTTCATTCAAACTGACTGGTAACCAAAATATAGTCACAGTCGGGTCTCTTTGCTTAGGTCGTACAATATCTGACATCCAACCCATTAATTTAGGGTTTGCAAATACTTATACTACCTTGGCCTCGGTCTGTGTGCCCATATTAGGGTTGTCCACGCCAAACTAAGGATTTTGACCTCCTGGTGGAAAAGTTGCTTGACAACTTTTAAAAGTTGTCATGCAACTTTTGCAACCTTTGAGCAACTTTCTCAATGTTGCTTTTCATGACTCCTAAACCCACATTGGGCCAACCTAAGGACACCACCATATTATAAAGGACCCCTAAACACCACAAAGACACACTTACCCTCCATTTTCAAGAAAATCACAATCTTGACTTATGACCCCTAAGATCTCCACTAGGACCCTACCTAGGACTTATGAGCACATGGCTCATTATTTTATGTACAATGGCTTCATAAGAAGCATAACACCAACAAAACAAGGAGGGAGTGCTTGAAAGGGTGCTCCTACACCAATGTTGCTGATTGGGCGCTGACTGTGTGCCGTTGACTGGGCAGAAGGTACGGATCCCAAAAATAATTTTCAATTTTTTTATTTTTTTTTTCAAATTTTTTTTTTCAAACTGGAAAATAATTTTATTTATTTTTCAAAAAAAATCTGAAAATTCCATATCGTACCGCCCGAATTGGGCAGAAAATTTCCTCCACACCTAAAAATCAATTTTCGCCAAAATAGGTCAAATTTATACTCGATTTTTTATGGAAACGACCTCTCGGACGCAATGGTGAGGTCGAAAACACTCCAAGATGCCTCCAAAAAGCATAGTTCCTCAGATCCAAAAATAGAAGCCTTCCACGATGTCTCCAAAAACCAATCAATGAAGCCACAATGGCTCTAATACCATGTGAGATTTTTCCAAGATCAAGGGCACAATGAAAAGTATAAAAATAGAGACAAAAGAATGACAAGAACAAACTATATTCTCATCAATATGAAAATGATCAACTGGATTCACCAATACAATGAATATAGGCCTTCTTATATAGGCAAGGCCATATGGATGTATGAGCACACAATCATGATATGTGGCTCAATGAGAAACAAGGTTAGGTAAGAAATACAAGGGGTAGGTAGGAGATGTTGGCATTATGTGAACCAATATGAGGACCTAATGATATTGTATGTTGTCATTGATGCCAATACGTGATATGAAGAGATAACTGACATATGTGAGAACTGGTATATATGCCAAAGTAAAGCGGTATATTTGTTCAAGGTGAATCGGCATGTCAAGGTGAACCGACATGTAGTCATGGGAACCGACACATGGAAGCATTATATGACTACCAATTGGTAGGTAGTTTCCACTTCAGGATTTCCGGTTGGAGTATCTCAAGCCTGTGTGACTCAATCAGTGATCTTTATGTGATGAAGTTAGCATGATATTGAAGAACAGATAGTGTTGCCACGTAAGCCTTGTGCGCGTGAAGGATCTTGCATAAAGAAGAGTGTTCCTATCTACCTCGGGAATGTGCGAAGTCTATAAACGGTGATAACGTGTGATGGGTTATCAACCACCATGAAATCGATGGAAAACGAATGATGGAGAATGTCTTGAGATTGGATCAAGACTGTTGCATGCAATACAGTACGATCAACGGTTAGGATTGAACCGTTTGAATTCCTTAACCTAACAGGTCTAGGGTTTAGGGTTTATGCTACCGACCTATCTGTTGCCCTATAAGGTTGATGTTGTGATTCTTTCAGAGGTTGTTGGCAAAAGTTGTGTGTGTGTATCTAAGAGAAGAGCTATGTGATTCTTGCCAGACCAGAGGAGAGAAGTCATATCTGAAGAGTGTAAGTGCAGAAGGTGAAGAGGAGCTTAAGCAGATCTACATTGGCATTGAGTGCTATTATCAGGTCATTGATATACCTATTGATCTTTAACTACTTCAACAGTTGTCAAATCCCCTAACAGGGTAGCCTTAACTGGCTTGTTAAAAATCCTCTAATAGGGTAACTCGAAGCTACTGAGTCATTAATATCCTTTAGCTATTGAGTTCTTGAAATCCTTTAACAAGGTTAAACCCTTAACCGGGTATTGTAGCCATCCCTTAACTGGGTGATCCCTAACAAGATCGGTTCCTAACAGAACCTATTGTATCTGTCTTTAACCAGACAAGGCTCCTAATAGAGCGGACTTCCAAAGAGTTCAAAAACAAGCTTGTGGGTATTCATCCCCATCGTGGTTTTTCCCAGTTGGGTTTCCACATGAAAAATATGTGTGTTGTGTGTGATGTTTTCTTCATGTGATGTTATGATTGTTTTATGATTAAGTGGTGATGCATGTTGATCTTGTTGTAATATGTACATCTTTGATGGTAGATTGCATGTTCATGCATTAGAGTGAAATGGGAATGAAGAGTTAGATTATATGAGAAGATAAGTGTCAACCGGACTTTGCTTGTCTTAGTTACACTGGGTTTTGCTGGTTGAACTTTGTTGAAGGACCGGTGCTGCTGTTTGTCTGTCAGTGCATAAGTGTTAGTTGACAAACCAGTTTAAGGTTGAGTTTTTGCCTGTACTGATTCACCCCCCCCTCTCAGTATTGGTTTGGTACTATTCATTCATCATTAAGTTATCAATTAGTATCAGAGCATCCTTCAGGTCCTCTGTGTTGTAAGCTTAAACGCTTGAGGGAAAGATCCTATTGTAATGATGAAGAGGGAAGGTCCAAAGTTTAACAAAGAAAATTTCAGTATATGGAAAGACAAAATGAAGATATACATTAGAAGCATGGGTTCTCAACACTAGAGCTATGTTGAGAATCCCTATGTTTCCCCTACCGGTACTCTCACCGATGATCAAAAGAGAGAGATACAGGAGAATGGGCAAGTCATGGAAGCCCTAATCAGTAGCTTATCTGACATTGAGTTCATTGATGTCCAAGATAAGGTAAATTCCAAAGAGGTATGGGATGCTCTTGAAAATATCTATGGAGCTAATGAGCATGTAAAACAAGCTAAGGAAGAAAGCCTTAGAGGAAAGTTTGAAGACCTGTGAATGGTTGAAGGTGAAACCATTCAACAGTATGGTATTAGAATCAAAACTATTGTCGGAGATATCAAGAGTGCAAGTGGTAAAATAGAAGATTCCACTGTGGTAAGCAAAGTCCTGAGACCCCTATTACCGGTCTATGCAATAAGGGTTGCTGCTATTCAGGAGCTGAGATCAATAGACAAGACTAAGGTATCCTTGGACTCCATCATAGAAAAGTTGACAGCCTATAAGCTAAATAGTTTTGATGGCAGTGTTCAAAAGACTGAATCAACTTTTAGAGCTTCTATTGTACCATCTAGGAAAGGAAAAGAAGCAAGCACTAGTGGTGAACCAAGACAGAGTAGAGTAATGGATGATGAGGAGTTTCTGATGGAATTTGAAGCTCTTCTTGCCGAGAAATTTCCAAAAGGAACCGGTAAATACAGAGGTAACCCTTTGAAATATTTTTCGTGTAACCGGATAGGACATATTGCTATGAACTGTCCTAATAGTGACAACAAGGATAAACTAGTAAGATTCAAGAAATTCAAAGGAGGAAACTAGAGAAATTGTTTTGTTGCAGTTGATGAAGGTGTCACAGATGAGGAATCAGAAGATGAAGAGAATGAAGAGTGTTTGTTGTTGTAAAGGAAGTTGTGTCAGACAAGAAGGCTCTTGTCTCCCACTTTGATAATTCCAATGAGTGGATTATTGATAGTGGTTGCTCACACCATATGACTATTGACCAGAGCAAGTTTCTATCCTTGGAAGAGTATGATGGTGGTGTGGTTCATTTTGGCAATGATGCACCATGTATGGTTAAAGGAAAAGGGTCCATCTCTCTGAATAGAAACAGTAGTGCTGACAATGTGTATTGGGTTGATGGTCGCAGAAACAACCTTCTGAGTGTTGCCCAGCTGAATGACAGTGGCCTCACTTTGGAATTCAAGAATAGAATCTGTAGAATCAAAGGAAAAGATGGTGAATTGGTGGCCACCGGCATGCAGACCAAAGGTACCCTATTTCATTTGAATGCAAATATAAGTACATGTCTTATGGCTAAGTTTGATGATAGCTGGACATGGCATAGGAGACTCTGCCATGTAAACTTTGATAACATCGTGAAGGCTAGTAAGATCAAGGCAGTTAGAGGGTTGTCGGTGCTAAGAAAACAGGATAATACCTTGTGCAGAGAGTGTCAATTGGGGAAAATGTCTTCCTCAACCTTTAGAGGTAGATCTTTCACTGCTGACAACTTGCTTGATCTTGTGCATACTGATTTGTGTGGTCCTATGAAAACTAGAAGTGTGTAGGGTGATAGGTACTTCATGATTCTCACTGATGACTGCTCAAGAATGATGTGGGTCACATTCTTGAAAGACAAGTCTTAAGCCTTTGTGAAGTTCAAAGCTTTCAGAGCATTAGTGGAGAAGGAAAGCGGTAAAAGGATCAATTGTCTCAGAACTGATCAAGGAGGGGAATTCACTTCCGGTGAATTCAACAAGTATTGTGAAGAATTTGGCATCAAGAGGCAACTGTCTGCCCCCCGGACTCCATAGAAGAATGGCCTAGTAGAGAGGAATAACCAGACTATGGTTGAAGCAGCTAGAACCATGTTGATTCAAGGAAAAGTAGCTCACACCTTTTGGAGAGAAGCGGTAAGCACTACAGTCTACACAATGAATCGAGTACTCATCAAGAAAGGTAAGGATAAAACTCCTTATGAGTATTGGACAGGTAAGACACCTGTGATTAGCTACTTTAGGGTATTTGGTAGCAAGTGTTACATCAAGAGGAGTGAACATCAGGGCAAGTTTGAAGCTAAATGTGATGAGGGAATATTCCTAGGATATTCCACCAAGAGTAAAGCTCTCAAGTGTTTCAACACTCAGAGAATTATGGAAAGTATCAATGTGAGAGTTGATGAAACCTCTGATAAACCAAAGGAAACAGTCAGTGAGCAAGCTGTAAATAAACTGGTTGCAACCTTCTGGGAACTAGTTGTTAGTCAACCAAGTACTAGTAACAGTGTTCCTGATGTTGAAATGTGGTGACTGATCAGCAAAGTACTGTACACTCAGCACATATCCTCGCCGGGGTCCAGGGCCGGGCTGGGCCTCGGGCAGGGGTTCGGGGGCGGCAGCCCTTGAGAAAGCGGGGGTTCGGGGGCGGCAGCCCCCGAGAAAATTTTTTTTGCCGTTTTTTTTGTTGATGAAAACCGACATTGTAATAAAACCCTAAAAAAGGCCGACTTTGTTTGTTGCCCTAAAAACGCATGTTATAAGTGGCTGGGATGCTTAAGGCATTGTAAGGTTGATGTACTATTTTTGCTGGATAATAAGAAAGATTGGACGGCTATGTATGGTGGACGTAACCCATTCTGGGTGAACCACGTTAAATCTCTGTGTTATCTGTGTCCTGTTTTATTTCTTTATCTTTTGTATTTAAATCTGCATATAATTGTTAGTTCATATTTGCTTCGGATCTGCTTGAAACCCTAACACCTGAATCGGTGAATGTTGATACTGATGAAGATGAGGATGAAGAGGAAAAGCAAGAAGAACCAGTCAAGACTATTCCTTGGTATGTCAAGCTGAATCATGATTCTAAACAGATCATAGGAGATAAGGATGGAGGAATCCTTACAAGAAGAAAGATCAGAGAAAACTCATGTTTGATCTCTGAATTTGAGCCTAAGTCATTCAAAGAGGCTCATAAAGATGAAGACTGGATCAAGGCAATGGAAGAGGAACTTGACCAAATAGAGAAAAATGGTACATGGTCCTTGGTACCCAGACTGGAACATAAAAATGTCATTGGCACCAAATGGGTGTTCAGAAACAAAATGAATGAGGATGGCATAGTGATCAAGAACAAAACCAGATTGGTGTGCAAAGGATATGCTCAAGAAGAAGGAGAAGACTATGGAGAAACCTTTGCTTCTATAGCCAGATTGGAAGGAGTTCGAATGCTTCTTGCATATGTAGCTTTTAAAGGATTCAAGGTATATCACATGGATGTAGAATCTGCATTCCTAAATGGTGTACTTGAAGAGGAGGTGTATATAGAACAACCAGATGGGTTTTCCCTATCTGAAGATAGTGATATGGTGTGCAGGCTACATAAAGCCTTATATGGTCTAAAGCAGGCACCTAGAGCATGGTATGAACGTCTACATTCCCATCTTGTGAAGATTGGATTTGAGAGAACAAGTGAAGATAGCAATATCTACTTGAAATCTGAAGGAGATCAGATCCTAATCTGTGAAGTTTTTGTTTATGACATTATCTTTGGTGGAGATGACAAGATGAGTCATGAGTTTGCTGATGAGATGAACAAAGAGTTTGAGATGTCACTCATAGGGGAGATTAAGTTCTTTATTGGACTGCAGATCCAGTAGATGAAAGATGGAATCTTTATCACTCAATCCAAATATGTCAAAGAGGTGTTGAAGACATTTGGCATGGAAGATAGCAAACCGGTTGGTACACCAATGGTGACCAGTTGCAAATTATCAAAAGATGATGATTCTGCATTGGTTGATGAGAAGGAATACCAATCAATGATTGGTAAGTTGCATTATGTAGTGCATAGCAGACCAGATATTGCACATGCAGTTGGCATTACTGCAAGGTTCCAGAAAAGTCCAAGAGAATCCCACTTGGTTGCAGTCAAGTGGATTCTTAGGTATCTGAAGAGAACAATTGACTATGGATTGTGGTACCCATACAACAATGATTTCAACCTGAAAGTATTCACAGATGCTGATTGGGCAGGTAATGTGGATGATCGGAAAAGCACAACCAGTGGTGCATTCTTTCTCGGTGGTAGACTGGTCTCATGGATGAGTAAGAAGCAGAGCTGTATCTCTCAGTCTATAGCAGAAGTAGAGTATGTTGCAACTTTCATGAACTGCACTTAGACAATCTGGATGAAGCATGTATTAGATGGCTTCAAAATCTATGTATCTGAACCAGTAAATATATTTTGTGATAACACAAGTGCTATCAATATTTCAAAGAATCTAGTTTTACATTCTAGAACAAAGCATTTTGAGCTTAAGTATCATTTCTTGAGGGAAAAGGTTCAGAATAAAGAGATTGCACTGGAACATGTTTCTAGTAAGGAGCAGTTAGTAGACATATTCACCAAGCCTCTCCCAAAGACTACATTTGTGTATTTAAGAGGTGAATTGGGGGTACTGCCCCTTCAGGAGGTAAATTAAAAGTATTTGTTCCACATCAGTTAGGTATGCATAGTCAAATTTTTTTTTGATTGATGTGTTGAAGGATGCTACTCCTCAGGGGGAGCAGCATAATGGAATAGGGATGTTTGTGCCTCCACTTTGGCATTATTGTCAAAGGGAGAGAAGTGTAGTGGAGAAGATATCTGCTGAAATTGGGGAGAAGATGAGTTTGCAGAAAGATATCTTTGTATATTGCCATCAATGCCAAAGGGGGAGATTGTTGGCATTATGTGAACTGGTATGAGGACATAATGATATTGTATGTTGTCATTGATGTCAATATGTGATATGAAGAGAGAACTGGCATATGTGAGAACCAGTATATATGCCAAAGTAAAGCAGTATATTTGTTCAAGGTGAACCAACATGTCAAGGTGAACCGGCATGCAGTTATGGGAACCGACACATGGAAGCATTATATGACTACTAGATGGTAGGTAGTTTCCACTTCAGGATTTCCGGTTGGAGTATCTCAAGCCTGTGTGACTCAATCGGTGATCTTTATGTGATGAAGTTAGCATGATAATGAAGAACAGATAGTGTTGCCACGTAAGCCTTGTGCGCGTGAAGGATCTTGCATAAAGAAGAGTGTTCCTATCTACCTCGGGAATGTGCGAAGTCTGTAAACGATGATAATGTGTGATGGGTTATTAGCCATCGTGAAATCGGTGGAAAATGAATGATGGAGAATGTCTTGAGATTGGATCAAGACTGTTGCATTCAATACAGTATGATCAACGGTTAGGATTGAACCGTTTGAATTCCTTAACCTAACAGGTCTAGGGTTTAGGGTTTATGCTACCGACCTGTTTGTTTTCCTACAAGGTCGATGTTGTAATTCTTTCAGAGGTTGTTGGCAAAAGTTGTGTGTGTGTATCTAAGAGAAGAGATACGTGATTCTTGCTAGACCAGAGGAGAGAAGTCATATCTGAAGAGTGTAAGTGCAGAAGGTAAAGAGGAGCTTAAGCAGATTTGCATTGGCATTGAGTGCTATTATCAGGTCATTGATATACCTGTTGATCTTTAACTACTTCAATAGTTGTGAAATCCCCTAATAGGGTAGCCTTAACCGGCTTGTTGAAAATCCTCTAACAGGGTTACTCAAAGCTACTGAGTCATTGATATCCTTTAGCTATTGAGTTCTTGAAATCCTCTAACAAGGTACCCTTAATAGGGTTTAACTCTTAACTGGGTATTGTAGCCATCCCTTAACCGGGTGATCCCTAATAGGATCGGTTCCTAATAGAACCTATTGTATATGTCTTTAACTGGACAAGGCTCCTAACAAAGCAGACTTCCAAAGAGTTAAAAAACAAGCTTGTGGGTATTCATCCCCACCGTGGTTTTTCCCAGTTGGGTTTCCACGTGTAAAATATGTGTGCCATGTGTGATGTTATTATTGTTTTTTGATTAAGTGGTGATGCATGTTGATCTTGTTGTAATATGTACATCTTTGATGGTAGATTGCCTATTCATGCATTAGAGTGAAATGGGAATGAAGAGTTAGATTATATGAGAAGATAAGTGTTAACTGATCTTTGCTTGTCTTAGTTACATTAGGTTTTGCTGGTCGAACTCTGTTGAAGGACCGGTGTTGCTATTTGTTTGTCAGTGCATAAGTGCTAGTTGAGAAACTGGTTTAAGGTTGAGTTTTTGCCTGTACTGATTCACCCCCCCCTCTTAGTACCGGTTTGGTACTATTCGTTCATCATTAAGTTATCAGGAGAAATAATATAATATTCCACAAGAGGTGGATGACCCACCGAATGTGGAGTGTAACAACAAAACAAGACCACAAAAGGTGGAATTTCTCCTACAAGCTCTATCCCTATGTGCACACTTCCCTAAGTGTCTCAAATCCAAACTATGAAGAGATGCATTATCCTAAGTTAACTTAAGTAAAGTGTAATAATATCCATAATGAATATTTATTTACACCAACAAAATCTATAATGCAACATAGCACCATCATGAAGTAACCAAGAAAATCATCATGTGATCATTACAAAGAGAATTACCCAAGATCAATGTCAAATCTCCTATTGCAAATTAGGAACATAAACATGACAACATGATCTAACCATCTCCTCCTAGGAAATTACGTGCTCCATATGAACATATCAAATAGGTATACCATGCAAAAAATCTAAACTAGTAATTAAGAGAAAACCATGACATAATAACAACCATGATAACATGTCAAAGTAAAGAATAAACCACACCTCAATGAAAGACTCCATGGCTCCAAGATGTCAACATATTCAATCACATGAAGATAAACATCTCATTCCATTGAACCTGCAAATGTGAGAGACTCTTCTACAACAATAGGATCATTTTGACTCCTCCAAACATCTGCAACACTAAAGAATATCACCCACCATCAAATGGTTAATCCACGTCACTATCAATAAATCCCACTGAACCGTGATACTGAGTCACACATGGCATCATGATAACCATCTCCTAAATGAAGATCATCCAAGTCTACACATACAACTAAATTTTAGTAACATCAAGGGAAACAAAGATCTCCAATCCAAGAAGATACAATTGCCAACAAACCACCAATCAAGAATCAATCATACACATCCAATACATCACTATCAGAATCTCTCACTAAAACTCGTGTAGCCAATGAAATACAACCAAGCTATCATTATATCATGATAAAACCACATGTTACAAGTACCAAAACCAACTATCCAAGTGCTACAAACATCATCCATCCTGTCATCTCAAAGAAAACATATCAATGCACTAATAACCATAGACATGACCAACTAAGAAATTCTACAACAACAGTGAAACAAACCTAGTGGATATAGACAGGTCACATTTGAGTCATCCCACTACAATCAATAGGTCGTGCATGTCTACCAATCACATAACTTGTAGATCCAAATAGTGAAACATGCAAACTCATCATCACATTAGTAACTTGCAAATTGAGATATCAAAGAGAATAATCTTGTAGACCAAATGACTCAAGTACCAAACCAACATTCGATTTGATTTTCAAAACATATGCACATCCATGTACCATAGTCAAGGAACTAAATATACATATAGGAGATAAGAAAAAAACCTCCTAACATCAAACCATATTCAACCATGTCCTCAAACTGAAGACAACCTATGCACTTGTCACCATCAAAGTCTAACTTTGAAAAAATACCAATAAACCTATGTCAGGAAGCTCCAAATTTGATAATCAGCTATAGCATCATAAATATCTTATAAAACATGCACCCCCTCAAGGTTTTGCCTCTTGAATTGTCTGGATACTCAGGCAATCACACCTCAAATCCTAGGCACCCATAAGTGATCAAAAGAGTGCACAACTCTCCATACTTATCAAACTGATAAAATAATAGCACCAATGTCTAGTAGATTGAAAATATTGTCCAACGCTTATTTGAAACCAAAAATATGATTTCATATGTAAAAGTTATTACCAGAATTGTGCAAGAGAAGAACATCTAACTTTTAGGCCCATGTCAAAATGACAAAATTAGGGAACCAAATGTATACCATTGCATAGTGCTCAGAATCAGCTTTGTAACAAGTATAAGAAGTTAAAAACGGACATCCCGAGTGAAAGTTATGTCAGTTGGAAGAAAATGTTTAATTTCACTATGTGGACAATACATGGTTGACTTCAAATATTATTTCAATCGGTCTTAATTTCCAATTTCCATTTTTTATCGAAAAATAAATATTAGGATGGGGTCAGACTCGACCCTTAACCCAAACCAATTTAATTTTATAAATGGGTTGATGTAATGCAATTTAAAAATTGTTGACCATATTTATTAGTTGGCTAGCATTTAAGATTTTAATGGGGTGGTATTAAATTTTAGCAAAGTTTTTGTTTTTTAATTCTTTATTTAACAAAGTTTCTGGGCTGCAGTTTTACTTTGTGGTGGTGCCATCGATGGGAGCCTGACCTGGCCAAAACCCACCATTGATGGGAACCTCGACCAATAGTGGGGCAATGGCCACAATAGTATTGGTCACTGAAAACTAAACAACACAGTACTATGCACAAAGGCCATCAAAGGGGTGGGGAGGGTCTACAGACCCCCTAAAATATTTTATTTTAGTTATTTCTTTTCTTTTTTTTCAAACATAAGTTCAATGCCCCAATACTTGTTTTTTTCAAATAAATTTGCAAGTTTATTAAAAATCTAATAGGGTAATAATTTGTTTCAATTTTTATTTTCTGCAGACAAAATTTGATGGTTGTATGGTTGTTTGGCTAAAAAAATTGTATTTTTTCAACTTCTCCAAAACCACGGGGGCTTCATTGGCTAGGAAATATTATATCACGTGCATTTATATTGGGAGGTTTAATATCCCAAAAAATTAAAAACAATGTATTGCCTATCTGGTGAAAATAGGGGGGTTTTAATTCGGGCTATGAAAAAATACAATATTTGGTGAAAATAGGGAGGTTTATAATTCGGGTTGTGTATTGGGAGGGGGTGATAGAAAATGAGTTTAGGGCGATATTTTTTGAAAATAGGGGGATTCTTTAGTATGCCATGAATGCACGTGCTATAGCCTAGGTTCACTAAGTGAAGTCCTCGTGTCCAAAACAAGTCATATTTTATGTCAAAATTTGTCTCTTGGTCAACCCGGATCCAATTGTGAGCTCTATTTTTCCCTAGGAAATCACTTTTGAAAACTCTCTCTCTCCCCCCCCTAAAAAAAAATCCTTATTTGAAACCCATTTGACCCAACAATTTTCAAACCCCAAATCTATAAACAATCATCATAATCACAAACCTAAAACCTTAAATCTATAATAAATCAACCTAGAAATGTGTTTATGTAATGAAGTGGAAATAGGATCAACTAGCTTAGCTACATAAAAAAGAAATTAACCTATTTCCAAGCAACATTACATTAAGCAGGAGATGAAATCAATAGATTCAACCTCAATTTTATGAAAAGGGCTAAATGTCGATTGGATTCCACTCCTCTTTTGTTTGAGTTGAAATTGATACTACAAATATGTACATTGAATGCTAGATTTAGGGATGAAGATGGAACATTGATGTAAATTAACATAAACATATAGTTTCATATTTGACATGTAGTTGTAAACATAGATCTGGAATGATGAAGATGTGTAGGACTTGTGACTAAAGTCTGGGCTTGAAAATGTTAGACAAGGATGCTCCACATGACCCTGTCATCAAAATGTCAGATGTGGATGACAATAAATTTTCTAGAGTCAGAATGATGCTTAGAATCTACCTTAGAAATTTTTCCATAAATTTGTTAGACAAAAGTGTGTGGGTTGACCCTATCCTTCGCTTTTCATACCTGTAAAAACTAGATCCGATCATCTCTATCTACTCTGCCTAATTTTGCAATTACGACTCCTAAACTTGTAACCTACACCTACAAAAGAGAGAAAGATGTTGGGAATAGAGGTTTGCCTAGGTCAAATCCTGAGTTTGGAATCAATTCTTGAATTGAATTTAAATATTGAACTAAATACTGAATGATCTATTGTAGATGATTGAAGACCGATGATGGAATGCTCTTTGAATGTGATCACAAGTTTTGATGAAATAACATGACATGACATGACAATACCTAAAGGAAATCAAACACGAACATATGCTTGCATGAAGATTGATGTAATTTTCTACTCCATGATCTCTAGATCTTGAAGGATGCTTGAAGAACATGGTGGGATGAAATATTGTCTTGATGCTTGAAGATGATAGTGCTTGAGGGTGGATGATAATGAATGCTTATGATATGAATTGTCAATGTGAAAGTGAACTAGAATAATTCTCTTATATAGGGTTCTCAATGTATTTTCTTGATTAGGCCATCCTCTGATGGTGAAATTAAGACATTGTGATACAAAACCAACTCGCAAGAGGCTATAGTGTCATAGATTGTACACCCTTAATTAGGGTTGTCCAATTTCACACTTAGGTTAGCACCCGCCTAGTGTGTTACATCCTATATTCTAAAAATTCCTTTAAGAATTTAATTAAATCAAAAATCCCCTCTTATCACTTTACGTATCATAAAATTGGGCCCTTAACCCTAAGTGTTCCTCTTTTTATTTCATCCTTTTAATCAATTAATTAATCAAAGTCCTAATTAGGTTCTATTTTGACCCACAAGGCCCAATTTTGCATATCTAAGAACCTTCAATCATCACACACACCTAGGGATCACCTTATAATCACGATACCTTGCATCCTTAAAAATTTGGAAAAAAGTTGATAGGACCGGTGTGAATCACACCAATCCCCATTTTTTCTTCCCAAATTTCAGGATCATGTTTTGGTGGTATTATAATGTTTAAATCTAGAATTTTGTGAAAATGTATCAATTCTTAGTCAACCTTATGGTTATTTTAATCATGAAATCCCTATATAAGGCATATCTCTCAATTCATTTTCAACACACACATAGCAATAATATCATATGCAAGCATTATCATCAATTCAAGAGAAAATTTGATTCAATGAGCAACAAACTACATCAAGGCATCTTGAACTTATGTTTCAATTATGATTTTATAATGGATTTTGTATGATTTATCATGTTATTGGATCAACAAATGAATGACTTACCCTAAGAGCATTGCATCACCTATTGAAGGTATAATAATCTACATTCAATCATTTAAGTCTATTGCCCTCAAAAGGCAAGATTCTCCATTATATTTCAATTCAATTTCAAATTCTATTTTAATTAGGTTGATTCCAAACTCAGGATTTGACCTAAGGTAAACCCCTATCTACAACAAAATTTCCTTTCTTTTTGTGTGTAAGTGGCAGATTTGGGAGCCGTGTAGGTGGGAAAGGACAGAGGAGACCGAGACAAAGTGAACTGCCTTTTGCAGAAGTTCTGGAGACACCTCAGGACCAGGGCGTTGGGCACCCTGGTCCCGACAATTTTTCCCAAACTTTTAGGCATGGGCTCTAATTCTCTTCTCTTGCTCAAATCTTGGCTTACAACTCTGTTTGAATTTTGCAACACTCTATTTTCATCATTTCTTTTTTATTTCTCATTGTTGTTATAAATTTACTACTTGCAATTCAAAACCTAATTCAAACACAATTAAACTCAAACAAAAGGGGAAATAGGACTTCAATCAACATTCAACCCTCTTCTAAATAGAATTGAGGTTGGATCTATTGAGGGTTCATCCTCCTTTTAATGTACTGGTTAATTTGGCTATTTGGTGATCTTATCCTACTTGGTGAAACCCTTGTTCCAAATTACACCATTACAAAAGAGAGCATCAATATGTTCAATTTTGGGACCTAGTCAAGGGGACAAGGGTGCCTGGGATGCCCCTATTTGGGACAAAGGTGCCCCAAGCGCCCTTGACCATCCAAAACAAGGTGAACAAGCCAAGGACAAGGTGCACTCATTTTGAGATAGGGACTCATATCACCATGCAAATAGATGACATTGGTTTCAAGGTAAAATGGATAGAAATAGGCTTGGATAAGAGTTAAAATGGATCACACAAAGGTAGGAGCATAAAATGTGGTGTAAATTGTACAAGTTTACAATTTATGATGCTACAATTTCATACCTTGTAATGTAACAAATCTTTCATCCATAGCCACATGTGGCTTCAACTTTGCACCTTTTCCACTCGAGATAGGGTTATAACTTCAATTCCAACCATGAAAACGTTAATACCACTTGTTAGGAAATAATGCTTCATAACCAATTATATTTAATCCATTTCCTACATGATCCATTAGAGACGAGCTTGCATACAAGATAACAGAATAACCATTATACATAGATTAAATAGACAAGCCAAAAGATTACACAGGATATACACTAAGAAAACCCTCACGAGGAAAAAACCTAGCCTCTAAAAGCACCCTGATGGGATTCACCTAGTCAACTCAACACTTCACCTAGTTGGTGTTTCTCAATTCCACCAACTCACCAGGCCTAGTTTCTCTCTAGACCCCTAATTCCTTCTCAATCTCTTCTAGGTCTTGATTCTTGAACACTCTAAGGTGTTTTCTTCAAGTGTTTGGGCTAGGAACCCTACCA
Organism: Cryptomeria japonica; assembly: GCF_030272615.1. Lineage (NCBI taxonomy): Eukaryota > Viridiplantae > Streptophyta > Pinopsida > Cupressales > Cupressaceae > Cryptomeria > Cryptomeria japonica. Next base: position 960,178,400 of record NC_081407.1, read on the forward strand.
ATTCACAATGCTTCCCATGTGCTCAAACGAGGCTTCTTCGCTTCAAAGTGTCAAACTGACCTCCTACTATTGTGAGATGATGTAGAGGAATGGAGGTGTCTTCATTCATGTTTTGGATGCATTTAGGGTCCATTTGAGGTTTGCAATCAATAGGTTTCGTATCGATTCCAAAATATTGCCTAGAAAAGGGCTACAATGAATTAGCCCAATTAGGCCTCCTAAAACCAATTTTTTAGGGATTGGGTGAAGACCCCTAACAATTTTGGATTTCCTTCAATGGTTCACCTAACCTCAAGATATTTTTGTGTTTTTGGCTTCTTAACCCACCATTCAATGTGCTAACCCCAAAATGAGGGTTTTGAAGGGTTTCTAGGCCTTCTAGGTGGCAGTGACTGGTCTAGTTGGGGTTTGTGCATCAAATGACCTTTTCAAGGCTCCTCCTTGCATTTAAAACTCTATCCCAACTCCTTGGATGCCTTCAAAAACTTATAAAGTGATTTGGCATCCACCTCTGCACTTGGCACTTCATTTTCAACTTATTTCCTCTAGTCAGGTTGCTCCTGGACTTGTCTAGAACAAGGTGACAGTTATGCTTAAACTCTTCTCCAGTACTTGCACCTGCATATGTACACTATATAGATGGTTTCCCTCCATGTACCAACAATCCATGATGGTAGCACATGTGGAACTCATGGGGCGACCATATTTACAAGAAAACTGCTATATACAAGCCAAAATTGGTTATTTGCAAACTAAAACAAGAAAACACTAATGAATAGTATCTACAAAGCTCTAAATTGAACCAAAAACACAATAACACACAAGAGTAACTCAATCCATTTCTAGATCAATGGATTCAATCCATATTCAATTACAAAATGAGTAAAATCAAGCCAAAATGTTGCCAACTAGTCTGAAAATGAGAAGTTTCAGATTGTTGAGCTTGCAAACCACATTCATCAACCTTGGTAACCATGAAAGAGAGGGTATTTATAGATTTCCCATGTGTGGATTCATCCTAGGACGTTGAAAAATCCCTAACTCCATCACTAACCATTTCAGGACAAAAGTTGTCATGATAACTTTTTGCAACTTTGCAATTTTTGCACTTTTGGTCTTTCTAACCTATAAGACCTATTCCAAGTCATCACAAATGACTTTTAAAACTTTCCTAAGACTAATTTAACCCTCCCTAATGCCTATATACCAGACACTTGACCATCAAAAAGGTCAATTACTTACTCAAACTCACTATTTACATGAAACATGCAAACCTAAGAAGTATGAACATAACCTAGGCCTACATTGGCTCAAAAAACTAACTCTTGGACCCTCCTAGAGTCCTTATTCACTACTGACTTGGATAGGGTCAGTACAAGCCAAAATTAAAAAACCTAGATAGATTAAGTCCTAGGTTCTCCTGCACCATTCTCCCAAATGAAAGAAGATCATGTCACCTTCTTGGGAATCAGGTTCTAATCAATTCCAAGCTTCTTAAACTTTGTCTCAAGCTGACTTGGATAGGGTTAGTACAAGCCAAAATTAAAAAACCTAGATAGACTAAGTCCTAGGTGCTCCTGCACCATTCTCCCAAATGAAAGAAGATCACATCACCTTCTTGGGAATCAGATTCTGATCAATTCCAAGCTTCTTAAACTTTGTCTCAAGCACCCATGTAGCTTCAGCATCATCCATACCCTACCATTTGATGAGGTGCTCCCAATAGGCTTGATGCCTTGTCTTCTTGGCGATCCTTGATCTCAACACCTTCTCGGCTTTTGGATTTGGTTTGGCTGGCAACTGAAGGTTGTTCAAATCATTTGAAACCTCTGAGTGACTACAATCTGAACCTTGAATTAGTTCCTTGTAGGCAACTAAGTCTGCTATATTGAAAACCGATGACAATCCTATGTCACTAGGTAGATCCACCTTGTATGCATTTTCTCCATACTTGGCTAGAATGGCACATGGACCTATCCTTCTCATTTGCAACTTGTTTGGAACTCCTTGCTGTAGCCTTGCTTTGTTCAAGTGCACCATGACAAGATCCCCTAATTGAAATTTTAGGTTCTTCATTCTTTCATCTACTTTTTGTTTGATTTTGCTTGTATTCTCCATCAATGCTTACTTAACTGATTCATGGACCTCCTTCATTGATTGAGCAAAGTCTTCTACATATCCACTTCTTGCTAATGTACTTCCTAAGTCTTTCAACTCCAAAATGCCTCTTGGGTGCACACCATAGACCACTTCAAAAAGTCTCTTACCAGTAGTCCTATTAATGGTGTCATTATATGCATATTCAGCTTGTGAGAGAACTTGATACCATGTTTGACCATATTGCTTAGTAAGGCACCATAATAAGTTTCCCAAGCTTCTATTCACCACTTCGGTCTACCCATCTGTTTGAGGATGGTAGGCTGATCCAAAAGAGAGGTTGGTGCCAAAATTTTGCCATAGTGTCTTCCAAAAATGACTCATGAACTTTGAGTCCCTATCTGAAACAATGCTCATGGGTAAACCATGTATCCTCACTACCTCTTTGAATAACAATTGAGCAATTTGGCATGCATCATGAGTAGTCTTGCAAGGCACAAAGTGAGCCATTTTGCTAAATCTGTCCACAAAGACATAAATGCTATCATATCCCTGCTTTGTCCTTGGTAAACCTACTACAAAGTCCATATTGTCGTGCTCTGTGAAGTGTACCTATACCTACTGTAGACACCTAAAATTGTCCAGTCTAATCAAATAAATATTTTTATTTATTTAATTATTTTAGCCTAATTCATCTATTAATTAAATAAATCTTTATTTATTTAATTAATTCATTTATCCTCTTCTAGTCTTATTTCTCATTTAAATAAATACATTTATTTATTTAAATGATCCTTTTCTTAAATTAAATAAATATCTTATTTATTTAATTGATCCCACTTCTTCTATTAATTAAATAAATCTTTATTTATTTAATTAATTCATTAGCCTTTTCTACCTATGACACATGTCATTCATCTCTTAATTCATACACTACCTACCCTCTCATTATTTTATTATTTCCTCTACATACCCTCTAATCATAGCCGACCTCTTTTTACACCTCTCAATCTTATCCCTCCATTTCATATAGTGTCTTCTATATAAGAGGATACTTCCTTCATTATCAACCCTAATCAATCATTCTAATCAATCTAACTAATTGACTACTTGATCAATTGACTACACTATGCTTTTGAACTTGCATATGCAATCAAGCCTACTTGCAACCACATTTCTGTTCTCTGTTGAGCTCTTGTGCACATAAAATCTGAGAGCAAATATATCAAGCAAGATCAATGGAGATTCAAACCCTATTGGACATGTGATGGTATAATTTTTGTGATTTCATTTGATTTGCATTGTCTTAGGTAATCTTCATATGTTATGGTGGATCTTTGTTGTTGTTAGGCTAAGGTTTTGTGGTTGAATTCATTTAGTCTTTCAACATTGTTGTATCCATTTTCACCATATAAATTTTGGCACGCCCCATGGGATATGGATTTTTGTTAGATCTGTGTTTTTTGCAGATTTTTCTAACCCTATATTGCTGTTTTGTAAAACAATTTGGAGAATAACCTTGTGCAGCTAGGGTTTTGGACACAAAATCAAGATCTTGGAGAGATTCGATCATATCTCACAAATGGCTTGGAAATTTTGCACCAAATGTTTTTCGCAGGTTGAAGACAGTACCAAGAGATCTTAAAGAAAAATTCAGTTCTATTGGAGAACATTTTCATTTTCTATGAATTTTTTATGTTTTTTCATAAAAAATTATTTTTGAGAGCAAATGAGCAATTTTTTTGGATTTTCTGACATTTTTTGAAATCTTTCATAATTATACACAGGATCTGTTCTTTGTGATTTTAATTTTGATGCAAAATATTTCCTAAAAAATCGGATCTTTAAAAATTAGGGTTTTTCCTTATTTTGATCAGATCTCACAAACTACTTCAAATTTTTGCATAAATTTTTTTTGCAAGTCAGGAAAATTATCAGAAGTGTTCAGTAAAAATTTCAAATTTTTTGGATCGAAGTTTCATTTTATATGAATTTTTTATGATTTTTCATAAAAAATTAATTTTGAGAGCCAATTAGCAATTTTTTTGGATTTTCTTACATTTTTAGAAATGTCTCAGAATTATACATAGGATCTGTTCTTTGTGATTTTAAATTTGATGCAAAATCATTCCTCAAAAATCAGATCTTTGAAAATTAGGGTTTTGCATTATTTTACTCATATCTCCCAAACTGTTTGGATTTGTTGCAGTAAGTTTTTTATGCAGGTTTGGAAGACCATCAGGACTCTTCAGTAAAAATTTCAGATTTTTTGGATTGATTTTGCATTTTATATGATTTTTCATAAAAAATTAATTTTTGGAGCAAATTAGCAAATGTTTTGGATTTTCTTACATTTCTAGAAATCTATTGAAATTTTACAGGGGGTGTTTTTTTATGATGAATCATATATTTTAATTGGTCAATAAAATGCATTGTTGAAGGCCCCTATTTCACAAAGTCTTTTGGATCTAAAATTTAGCTAACTTGTGTGCTTGCAGGAAGGGGTGATCATTTGAAACAATCCAAACTACTAACAAATATTTGTTGCAGGACCTTGGCAAGGGTTTTTGATCTTTATTGTGTTCCTTGTTCTCATAGAATAGCAAACAATTCAATTGGTGCACTAAAATTGAACCATTGTCTTTTGTGTCTTGAGCAATAAGCTCCTTTTGTTTCATCTTTAGAGGGCCCGTCTCCTTGTGTGGTCATTAGGACTACTAGTGAGGAGAGAACGACCCAAGTGGTAGCAAAAGAAAAGCCATCTTCTTCCAAACCACTATAAATAACTGTATTCATGGTGAAAACTATGGATAATGTGTGCTGATTAGTTCATACCGACACTATGTCTCCCCATAAACCCGTTTGATCAAATTTATTTGATCAGTTGTAGGGCGTAACCCCTACTGGCTGGGAGCCTACTATATTTACAGAGCTGAAAGTGCCACATGTATGGCCACATGAGCGGATGCCCTTACTAGCACCTTTTTGTTTTAGAAGCCAAAATCCTTCTAGTTGTTGGGGCAAGAGGTCGGACCTCTGGTAGCGGCCCACACACATATGGTTCTTAGTAGAGATACAAAGTTCACCACGAGGAGTTTTCATGGGGACTGATGCTTGGCTGCCCCGAGAAGTGAGTGTCGAGGGTGGAGCCAGTGGGGTCAAGTATCTAAGTATCTGCTCTAAATAGCGTAGCCTCAGGGGAAACTCCATGTGGGATCAACAACTATTGTCCTGGCCAACCATAAGAATTGTGCTTGTCTTATTTTGAACAATCAAACATTCAAGACCAAACATCAAAACATTGTGTCTTTTGTGTCTTCAAGTGTATGCAAAACAATTTTACATCAAACAACACACTTTTCTTAGAGTCATTTTGAGTCTAAACACTTGCAAACATTGAGTCCTCATCAACATTATGTCCTCTTGTCACGAAAAATAGTCAAACATTCAGATTTGGTCACAACAACAATTTCACAAATTGGAAAAATTTACAGTCCAACAAACAAGAACAGTCAGTTTTAGACTTATTGAGCTTCCTGGGTTATCTCTCTAGGTTTTCATCTAGCATTCAACCTGTCTTTGGGTCTCACAAAGTTCATTATTGCTTTACACTTTACATTACATTCACATTTGTCTAAACTTGAGTCAAAAGATCACTTGCTTGTCTTCATCATACTTTGTCAACACACTACATACAATAAGATTTTGCTAAGTGGTCCCTCATCAAGGTCTATCACCTTTGGGTCTCATTTGGTCTTACTTCGAGTCAAGGTCAACTTACCTCATCAAGAGAAACTATCATCTCTTTGGAAGTCACACCTACTCTACTACATACATACTTGGTCTTACACTTTGGACATTGCAAGTAAACCTCAGATTCATTTACATTCCATCCAACTCTTGGTCTTCCATACTCTTTTCTATTTTCACCTAGTCTTACACATCTTGGTCAAGACCTAGTTCATGGTTGAAACCCGTTCCCAAAAATCTAGGAGAGAAGCTAAAGAGGCTCAAGAGTCTGCAAACATGAGTTCCTATATATGATATCTCTCAACTATTTTGAGGTGTATAATTAATAGAATATTAGTTTGGGTCTTTACTTGATTAATTAAACATGATTTGTTTAATTCTTTAAGTTCCCAATTATCTTTTTACACTTAAGCTAACATTAGGTGCATATAATTAATTATTTTAATTAATTATTATGTGCAAGCCTAGGGTTTTCCCTTTTTAGGGTTTCTTGACCTATTAGAGGTTAATTTTTCTTTTCATTGTATTATCTTTTAACAATACATTTTTGGTGAATTGGAGCTCTCATATTTTGAGAATATTTTTCCTGTGTTTTGTATGTCCTTTAGATTTTGCTTCATTGCTTCTCCTTGTAACAGGTTATTCGGCTTGCAAAAGATCTTCAGGCTACTATGGGGTTGTATTTCTCAACTCCTATATGGTATCAAAGCTTAGATCTGCAGCTACCTGTTCCTATTTTTTGAGAATTTTGCATTTGAAGCAAATCTGGGGTTTTAGGCATTTTTTGTGTGCTTAGGGTTAAGTTTTTTTTCTGAGCACTTTGGGCCTAAACGGACCTCACCATCATGCTCAAAAGGCCCAAAAACCCCCTATAGTCATATAAAATTTGTCCATTTTTGACCCCTGAGCATTTGGGTGATTTGTTTTCTCCCAGCCAGGTCGTATGACCCTGACACGCAATTCGAAAAAAAAAATTGGCAAATTTTTTTTTGCCATTTACGGCATGCAGGCCAGATTGTTTTTGATTTTAAAAAAAAAAAAATCAAAAAAAAAAAAAAACCGCAAAAGGGAGGTGAAGAAAAAATATTGTTTTTAATTTTTGGGCACCAGACCTGTCTGTCCGGCGTCGTACGACGTCTGCAGGCCAGACAGGCCGGCCCCACCGGCCCTGCCAGCCCTCCGGCCACCCAGGCCCCCGTCGGCTACAGACTCTGGCCACTCTAGTAGACGATAGTGGTGATGGCTCCTCCCGTCGGCTCCGATAGCCCCTCTCCGGGCAACCGCCACTCCGGCAACCTCCCACCGACAGCCCCCTCGCCGGCAGTCCACTGAGCTCTGCTCCACCCGGGCCGCACCACCTTTGCCTGGACCCTGCCGCCCCAGCTCCACCCTAGCTCTGCTCTACCCAGCCAGCGCTCTGCTTAGCCTGGGCCGCACCACCTCCGCCCGGCCCGAGCCCGACCTCCACCCAGAACACCACCAACTCCACCTCTCTAGTCTTTTTGAGAGGGGGTTGGTTTTTTGGGTCTAGATTGTGCATCCGGAGTCAGATTTTGGTGAATGAATAGGCATCGGAAAGGTGATTCCAAGTCGGAACTCATGGTGGTAGATTTTTTTTCATGAATCTTCTGTTTGACTATATTTTGTACCAGTCAAAGTCGGGCTTCTTTTTTGCACTTCTAGGGCTGTAGAATGGGCAAACGGACTCTGTTTTTCAAAAATGAATAGGCATTAGAAAGATCTCAGAATGCTCTATTCAGATTTGTGATATTTTTTCTTAGAATTTTCACCAGGTACATGAGATATCAGTTTGATTTTTTTTTGCTTATGCACTACTTCCTTCTCATTACTATGTACTAGGGTTTGGGTTTCTCTATTTTGGGGGGGTATTTTTTCTTGCTTTCTGTCATTTATATCAGAAATCAAGAACACCTAAACTCTCAAAACAAACAAACCCTTCTGCATCTTTTGTCTATTCTGAAAGATCACATAATAAAAATAACTAACAAGCAGGTGCAGGTGCAGAGTTTTCTTTGTTCTCATGGCAGATCCTTCAGTTGAGTTGTTGACTTCACACAACTATCACACTTGGAAGCCCTGCATCACGAGGCTTCTCGGGTCACGAGGGTTGTGGGCTTCTTTGGATGAGGTTCAGCCAGACCTATAGCATCCTTATGAGATTCTTATGCACCGGAATAAGCTGGATGAGGCCATGGGTTTGATCTCTTTGCATGTCTCCGACAGTCTTCTGTTTCACCTTGATGAGTTGCTTACTCCTCAAGATATGTGGTTGAAGTTTGATTCTCTCTTCGGGAGGGTCAATGAGATTCGGGCATTACAAATTGAGGTAGAGTTGACTTCTTTGTTACCTGATTCCTTTCCCTCTATTGAGGATTTTTTGAACAAATTCAAGACTACTAGATCTGTTCTTCGGGGATGTGGAAAGAACAAGACTAATACAGAGTGCATTCATTTGATTCTTTCGAAGCTTTGGGGTCACTTTCAATTTTTTGCCTCTGCTTTCTACTCCACCATGGATGGCTTGGGTACTAGTTTCACCATGCCTACCTTTGATGTCTTTTGTGAGCGATTGTCTCGTGAGCAGTCTCATCTTTCTCAGCTGGATACACTCTCAGGCTCCAAGAACAAAGCATTGGTTGCTCAATCCTCTAAGGAGAAGGAGAAACAAAAGCAGAAACTGAAGTCGAAGAAGCCTTCTGCAGGTAGTGAGAATTCCTCCAAGCCTACTCCTAAGTCTGATTCAAAACCATTTCCTCCCAAACAAGGGAAATCTTCACAGTCTGGTGAGTCTTCCTCCAAGACTAAGAAAAAATCATCTGACACTTGCAGTTTTTGTGGCAAGGAAGGACATCCAGTTTTCAAGTGTTGGAAACAATTAAAGGCTTTAGAGGAAGCCATGTAGTAGCATCACATTTCCTCACCTTAGGCGTCTTCTCCTTCCACAGGGAAAGGTCATGCTCTCACTGCTAGAGCTTTGACCTCTGGGTCCACATGGATTCTAGATTCTGGTGCTTCTCACCATATGACACACACTCCACAGTTGGTTACTTCTCTTGCATCTTGTGGTATTTCACAGATTGCAGTGGGTGATTCAGTTCAACTTTCCGTCTTGGGTTCAAGTTCTGTCTCTTTGGATGGAGGTACTCTACAGGATGTTTTGGTTGTCCCTGACATCTCGACGAATCTCCTATCTATTTATCATATTTGCCACTTTGGCTCTAGTAAGACAGTTGAGTTCTCACCCCATATGTGGTTATTCGGGACCTCCATGACCCTGATTCGATTGTGGCTTCTGGTAGTGTGGATTTTGCATCTCATCTCTACAGATTTGATGAATTTGAGCCCTCTTCGAGTACAGGTTCATCTCTCATAGCACATGCAGATTTAGTGAGTAAGCTTTGGCATGAGTGATTGGGCCATGTCAATTACAAATATCTTCAACAGATGAGTACACAGGCACTTGTTCTTGGGCTCCCACAGATTTCTCGCACTAAAGGTGTTTGTCATGGTTGTGTGCTTGACAAGCATCATAGAGATCCCTTTTCGAAGGGGAGAGCCTCTCATGCTTTGGCACCCTTGGAGTTGATTCACAATGACCTCATGTCATTTCCCACTCCTTTTTTAGGGGCTAAGTATGTACTCACATTTATTGATGACTTCTCCAGATGCACATGGGTGTACTTTCTTAAGTACAAGTCTGATGTCTTTGATTCATTTTGAATCTTCAAGACATATGTAGAGAAGCAGTCTGGCTATTCTATTCAACAAATACATACAGATAATGGGGGGGAGTATGTGAATCAGGCTTTCAAATATTTTTGCACTGAGCATGGTTTGCAGCATCAGTTTACGATTTCCTACACCCCTCAGCAGAATGGTGTCGCTGAACGCAAGAACAAAACTTTACAGGAGATGGCGAATTGTATGATTCAGTCCAGGTCCATGGATTTATCTTTTTGGGCTGAGGCAATCAATTGTGCCAACTATATTCAAAATCGGATGCCTCACAAGGCTATTCGACATATGACTCCTGAGGAATCTTGGTCTCATGATAAGCCAGATGTTTCCTTTTTTTGAGTGTTTGGCAGTGAGGCATGGGCCTTTATTCCTGATGCTCAGAGGAAAGCCATGGAGCGGAAGAGCCGACCACTTATTTTTGTTGGCTACTATGAGGATGTTAAGGTGTACAGGTTGTTTGATCCTGATTCCAGAGAGGTCCTGTTTCGATGGGATGTTCAGTTTGATGAGCATCTTCCCATAGTAGATACCCCGACTCCAGTGTCTACTCCTTTGCCTAGTCCGGCCACTACACCCCTTCAGGATCTTTTTGAGGATGATTCTGATGATGGTGCTAATGATCCACCATCCCCACCTCCACTTGCTCCACCTCAAATGCCCAAGTGGGCTCGCCTTACTGTTGCGGCGACAGGTCCTATGGCTGGTGATCCTTCAGATACTCGTCACACTCGTTCTCATACTGTGGGTTCTAGTCTTTTGAGTCATGCTATTTCAGATGATCCTCAAAAGTTTTCAGAGGCAATAGGTCACCCTGAGTGGGATTGTGCTATGGAGGAGGAGTATTCTTCTTTGATGAGGAATCATACTTGGGATCTCTATCCTCTGCCTAAGGGCAGAAAGATGGTTAGGTGTCGCTGGTTGTATCGCACTAAATATCCTGCCGATGGTTCCATTGATAAGTACAAAGCTTGTCTTATTACCAAGGGCTTTTCATAGGTTGAGGGTATTGATTACTCCAAGACATTTTCCCCTATTGCCAAGATGAATTCCATTCGCTTTGTACTATCTCTTGCAGCTTCTCAGCGTTGGCCTATTTTTCAGATGGATGTGAAGAGTGCCTTCTTGCATGGGGATCTACAAGAGGAAATCTACATGGAACAATCTCAGGGATTTGTGCAAGATAGTTCTTTGGTTTGAAGACTTTGACATTCATTGTATGGTCTCAAACAGGCCCCTCGGGCTTGGTATGAGAAGATGGACTCTTTCTTGTTCTCCACTGGGTTCTCCCGCAGTCATTCTGATCACACCGTCTATATTCAGCTTCTTGAGGGTGACATCTTGATTCTTGTACTATATGTTGATGATCTTTTCATCATGGGTAGCTCATCATCTATGATTCAACATATTCAGCATGACTTGATGGATCAGTTTGAGATGACAGATCTTGGTCTGTTGCACTATTTCCTTAGTCTTCAGGTGATTCGGTCTTCTGATGGGATCTCTCTCTACTAGCAGAAGTATGCTCTTGACATGCTTTAGTGCTTCAACATGCTTGATTGCAAGCCTAATCCCACTCCATTTCAGTCAGGGGTTGTTTTGACTACAGCTTGTCCTACTCCTTCAGTCGATTCTACAGTTTATAGGCAGTTTGTTGTACCCGACTCACACCCATCCTAATATTTCCTTTGCGGTTGGTCTTGTCTCTCGATTCTGCCATGATCCTCATGAGAGTCATTGACAAGCTGGCAAATGTATTTTGAGGTACATTCAGGGCACTAGTTCTCATGGCATTCATTACACATCAGGGGAACCTCACATTGTTGGCTATACTGACTCAGATTGGGCTAGTGATGTCACTGATCAGAAGTCTACTTCTGGCTTTGTTTTCTATCTTGGCTCTGGTCCTATCACATGGTCTTGCAAGAAGTAGACTGCTCTTGCATTATCATCTATAGAGGCTGAGTACCGAGTTGCTGTGCTTGCTAGTTAGGAGATCTTATGGCTTCGACAGTTGATGACTGAGTTTGGTTTTCCTCCTGATAGTCCCACTATTCTTTGGTGTGACAATTAGAGTGCTATTCATATTTCCCGCAACCCGGTAGAGCATCAGCGGATGAAGCACATTGAGCTTCACATGCATTTCATCCGTCAGTTGATTCAGGATGGTGTTCTCATTCTGGAGTACATTCCCACTTCTGAGCAGGTTGCAGACATCTTCATAAAACCTTTTACATCACTGCGCTATCTTCAGTTGCACTCTATGCTTGGGGTGAAGGAAGTTGTCCTTGGGGGTTCTTTATGAGGCCTTCCTTCCTTCTTCTTCTTTCAGCATGTTCTTTTATCTCTTTTTGGAGAGGAGTTTTTTCCCATTTGGTTTTCTCCTTTGTCTCCGTTTCATAGAGATTTCATTGTATTTGGGTACCTGATCAGGCCTTGTTGCCGGGACCCATCTTTCATGCTTTCAGTAGTTGTTCTAGGTTTTAGCTTCTCCCTAAGTCTAGCTTAAGGGGGGGTGTTAGAGTAATTGGGTCTTTACTTGATTAATTAAACATTATTTGTTTAGTTCTTTAAGCTCCCAATTATCTTTTTATACTTAAGCTAACATTAGGTGCATATAATTAATTATTTTAATTAATTATTATGTGCAAGCCTAAGGTTTTCCCTTTTTAGGGTTTCTTGACCTATTAGAGGTTAATTTTTCTTTTCATTGTATTATCTTTTTACAATACATTTTTGGTGAATTGGAGCTCTCATATTTTGAGAATATTTTTCCTGTGTTTTGTATGTTCTTCAGATTTTGCTTCATTGCTTCTCCTTGTAGCAGGTTATTCGGCTTGCAAAAGATCTTTAGGCTACTATGGAGTTGTATTTCTCAACTCCTATAATTGCAAGTAAACCTCAAATTCATTTACATTCCATCCAACTCTTGGTCTTCCATACTCTTTTCCATTTTCATCTAGTTTCACACATCTTGGTCAAGACCTAGTTCATGGTTGAAACCCGTTCCCAAAAATCTAGGAGAGAAGCTAAAGAGGCTCAAGAGTCTGCAAACATGAGTTCCTATGAGTATGAAAATGATGTCTTTTTCAATTCTGATCATACTACATTACCTGACATGGATGCCTATAGAAACATTCCAAATGTTGAGCACATGGACACTATAAACAACAATGATACACACAATGACAATATGGACAACATTTCAATACATTCAGCATAAGTGGAAGACTCCATTATGGATCCCCATTTCAATTGATTGGTTGAGGAAATAATGAGGAGGGATAGACAATATTTCTTACAAATGATGGCACCAAGTGGAACCAAGATCCCTCATGATTTTGACATGTCTCAAATAATGGAAAATCGACCTTTGCAAAAAACTCACTCCAACATAGATCAAAGGAGGCCTAATAGTGGAGGCAATAGAGGACCACATATGGTGCCTAAATCACCATCATCTTTGTTTCAAAAACTAGAGGTCCCTTACACACATGGTCAAGCATAGGATACTCACCTTCGCAAACCATTATGGAAGTCTTATGCAGAAAAATACACTCAAGCACATGCTAATGCTAAAGACCTACCACCAAGGCAATTGGATATTCAAAGGCATGCTCAAAATTTGGACACAAGAAAACCCCACGTCAAATTTGGGGGCAACACACTAGAACAAACTCATGACATGCCTGTAGAGTATGGTATACATGGACAAAGCAGATATTTCATTCCTCAACATGACTCTATACCAAGTGGTCCATATATGCAGCATCACTATAGACCTCCTCCATATGAACATGTGTATGATCAATATCATCCATATATGCAACATGCTCCTCCTCCACCCAGTGCTTCAGGCATGGGGTATGGTCCAAGAATTCGGTCTCCACCTAAGAACAATTTGGAGCAACAAATTAGGGACTTACAAAAGAAAACGGAGGACATAAATACACCGAAGCCAACATACACAATGAGAGACATATGTCCTTATCCATTTGACAAGAGCATTCCAATGCCTCCTTTTCTTACACACTTTGTGACACCTAAGTTTGATAAGTATAGAGGAAAAGGGGATCCTAAGGCACACATAAGATAGTTTTTCACAGCTTGCATTGAGGTAGCTTTAGAAGAGACATATTTGATGAGATTATTCCCACAAAGCCTAGGTAATCAAGCTATGGAATGGTTCTCCCAACTTCCACCTGGTATTAAGTCATGGGGTGACTTAGTAGAGGCATTTATTCAACATTTCTCCTACAACATAGAGACAGACATATCAGTCACTACTTTGTGCAACACCAAGCAAAAAGATGGAGAGTCTTTTTCATCATTTTTACAAAGATGGAGGAATCTAGCCAAGAGATGCTCTTGTGAAATTCCACAAAAATAAATGGTAGAAATGTTCACCCAAAATGTTAACAAAGACATTGGCTATGATCTAAGGAAAGCTTGTTTGTCCACCTTCAAGGATGTCATTGAAAAAGGCTTAGTGATAGAAAAGGTCCTAATTGAACAAGGAGTCATTAAGATATTCAAGGAAAACAAAGATGACTTTAAAGGAAAAGATAAGCCAAGATTTTGGAATAAAAACAAGAACACAGTCAATGATGGTGTTGTTGATGCCAATACAGTGCGATCCAAAATTGTTTTTTCGAGATCAAGCTCTACAAACAATCAAGTGAATACTCAAACAACTTCTAGATAATGAAGGAAGTACATCCCATTGGGAGAACCACTTGAGTTAGTTTTCAAGAAGCTAGTGGCAAACAAAGTAATCACAGTTCCATATTTTCCTCCATATGAGCCAAAGGTCAAACCAAATTGGTGGAATGATGATGAGTATTGTGAATTTCACAAGAGCAAGGGTCATAAGATGAGAAATTGCCATCGACTGAAGAACATCATACAAGATCTTATTGATAGAGGTGACATTGAGATTGAAGGGCATTCATCCAACCAAGAACATGAAATGTTTAAGGAACCATTCCCAAAGCATGACAAAGGAAAAGCTAAAGCCACAGATGACCAAACCAACTATACCAGAGCATCCTATAACTACGATTCAACTATCAATCATATCTCGATGGACAATTATGTCTCTACCATTATCATCAAGGACAAAACACCTGAGAATTCTACCCAAAGACCCAAGATTGTCCTAAAAGGAATTGGATCTTATTTCAAACCTACCTCTGAATGTAATGTTACAACTCATCTAGGTAAATCCATCTTGCAAGGTGCTCCAGCTAAAAACACCGCTTCCTCATCAACCAAGCCTGAGTATGATCTTGTAGAACAGTTAGGGAAGACACCCATGCTAATCTCCATCCTTGAGCTCTTACGTATATCCCCCGAATGTAAAGCCATTCTTGATAAAATCTTGAGAGACACTACTGTCCCCACTGATCTGAACGTGAACTAGTTTCAAGCCATGGTGGGATACCTTTTCGTTCCACACTCCCTTACATTCACAGAAGCCGATGACGCCTCCGTAAGTCAACCACATAATGCACCTTTACACATTGAAGCCTTCCTATACAAACATTGAATAAAATGAGTTCTGATAGATGGAGGAGCAGGTCTAAACATTTGTACATTGAGCACTATTAAACAATTGGGATATTCTGATAAAGCTGTGAATTCTACAAACAAAATTACCATCAAGGCATATGATGATGAAGAGCGTTCATCCAAAGGAACAATCACCTTGCCTCTCAGAGTTGGGCTAGTTACAAAGGATGTGATTTGTCAAGTCTTAGACCTGGATCTCACATACAACATATTGCTAGGACGTCCATGGATTCATGAGATGAGCGTAGTCCCATCTACATATCATCGATGTATCAAGTTTCCACACAATGGAGTTGAAGTGACTGTCAAAGCGGATCCAAATCCATTCATATATTGCAACAATCTGCAACCTCGATCAGAAATAACAATACCATTCAATCGAGAGGCTATTCCATCTTCATCATATGTGGATCCACAATCCTTGAAAGCTTCTACATCAAAACAAGCAGAGCACAAAGAAAAGTTCAAGTTTAAAGACTTGGGATGTGGTGAGTATATCTTTCATGTTGATCAACTCCCACTAACTCCTAAGATATTCAGTCGACAAGAACAACCTACAAATAATTTGCAATACCAAGGAATTGGGTGCGAACCATCTAGTGTTGTGGCTACTAAGTCTGAATGCAAATCTCCTCTAGTAGTGCAAGCAACTCTTGATATTAATAGTCCTAAGAGTGGTTCCAATGAAGAATCTATTGAGTCTATCGCCAACCCTCTTGAGAAATCACATAGCTCTACCATTTCATCCACTCATTCCATTTCCACTCCACTTCCAGACTTGAATCAACAAGAATCACAAAAGCCCTTACTAATTGGGGATCAAAAAACAAGATTTGAAAAGAAAAATCTAAAAGTCAAAAATAAAGAAAAGTCCTTTAGTCCAAATCAAAATCAAAAGCTATTGGACTCTGAAAAAATCAAAGTCAAGGATAAAAATCCTATGAAAAAAACAACAACAAGAGTTGATCTCCCCTAATATAAAAATAATTGGGGGCAAAAGTTCTACAATTTTAAGTCAAAAAGCATACTTGTTGATCCTAAGTCTCCATCATGCTATCCTACTTTCACTTATTTTCACAATCATAAGCCTTCATAACTCATCCACTTGTTTCACACATCTATTCCCTTTTGGCGATACATCATGGACCTTTAATGGAACTTCCTCAAAGGACTTTGTTGTCAGGGATGTCCAAACTTCTTTAGGTGACACGCATATGGGCCTACGTAGTCCACACACTAGTAATTCTATCTCAGTTCCTTCATCAAGGAAGAGAGTCACTCAAGCTACACATCATTCAATCAAGGAACAATGTAGTTACCATCATAAGGTAAAACCTCGCACATTCGAGGTGGGTGACTTAATTCTCAGAGAACATCCTAAAAATCAGCAAGACAGAGAGAAGAAGGGCAAAATCAAACTAAATTGGCTTGGTCCTTACATCATCACAACAGTCTATGGATCTGGTGCATATCAGCTTTCAACTCCTGAGGGTGAACCTTTGGAGGATCCTATCAACAACATGCACCTTCGCAGGTTTTACACATAGCTCTTCAGAGTATCCTAATTCAAAAATACAAAAAAAATTTCAAAAAAATTCAAAAATACAAAAAAAATCATGAAACATAAAAAAATCGTTACTTGGTGAAAACTTGGCAAACAGGCGCCTTGTGACACAAAAAAATTGAAAAATCCAAAAAAGTAAAGAAAAACATTTCATCCAACGGTGAAAACCACTTCGATGGCGCCCTGGGCAAGTACCATGGTGAAAACTGGGTCACCAGCGCCATGCGTAGAGACATTGCTCCTTCCTCCTTCAGGATTCCATTTCATCCTTCACTTTGTACACACTCACAACCTATTCATTCATAATAAACTTACCCATTCCCATCATGGCTTGTTATTGATTTACCCAAGATTGGTTAGCCATTCATAATAAACATTCATTTTCGCTCATTTCAATCCATAATAAATCAACTCCTATCTATGGCTAAGGCAAATCCTACGTCTAGTAATGGGTGTGGAACTAAGAACATCACATGTTCTGAGGAGTATAGTTTCTTCTAGTTTTCTTCAGTCTATTCGTGTACAATCCGCAATAAATCAGCACTTGCATCACCAATCCACAATAAAGTTCCTTCTTCTCTGCAATAAAGTATCAGTTTCGTGGATTCAGTCAGTTTCAAATGATACACAACAGCAACAATGTGCTTCAACAAATCAAATCTTTTAGCAGACTCAGACAACATTATGGTTTAGTGCTATCTATCCTTTTGTGAAAGTAAACATTGTAACCACAATCAAATAGACTTATACAAGTGACAAGAGACACTAAACTTGATGACTGCAGTGGATGATGGTGTGTCAAGTCTTGGTTTTATTTTTTTGATTTTATCTTTTGGTGACATGTCTTTTAGCTTTTCCAAGATGTCTCTGACTAGAGATTCTATCTCCAGGATGTCTTTGACTAGAAAGGCGAGGATGGGGTATTGTCACCTATTTTTCTTTTGCTGTCTATGGATTGTCTCTTAGTAATGCTATGACTTGTCCAAGGATATGAGGACACTGAGAGTCTAGTGTGAACTGGGGCATTCCTTGTTTCCGACTGTCTTATCTCCATGCAAACATGTACAATGACTTTTTGGGTTGAACATATGCCTTGATTGTCATAACCTATTTTGCCATAATAAAGCTCAATGATGATAACACACAAGAAGCTCTTTCACTCCCATATCTTCTATCTTCCATCCCCATTTCTTGATTGACTTCCATCGTCCTTCTTGAGTCCGTGTAGCCTGCTATCACATGACTGAGTATAATGACACACCAAAAACATTTGCATTTCATGTAGTTTGAACTTGGATTACCACATATTAGCATTTCATACATACATATAGATATCACAATTGCATCACATCCTGCACACAACACATATTAGCACATTTTACATTTGCCTCATCATATTCATTAACATTTTGTACATTCACATTTGCATCATGCATACACATATAAAAACATAAAAGAACAAAAATATTGCACTTCATTATGTACATATTTGCATCCCTTTCATAACCATCACATATAAACATACATCATGAAACATACATCACATAGGTACACATGCATATAGCTGCCGCAACAATGAATCATCTCATATATATAATCATAAGTGTCATGATACAATGATGTCAAAATCATATGGCTACAATCACCCGAAGGTGTCTACATCATCATACAAAATGGTACAAAATTGATACATAGGGAGCCCTCTAAGGCTATGATGAACTCCCTCCCTCAGAGATGCCTAGCCTCGATGGAGGCTAAGCCCTGGAAGGACCCACCCCAAGATCATCTCTCCTGGCCCCTGTGTCCTCTGCAACAACCCCTCATGTCGCCCTATCTGGACAGAGGAATCCACTGATCACTACTGCTAGTACTGCTGGTAATGCTAATCCTGTCCGTGTCATGGTATCCCAAGCCACACGTCCAACCCTCATCTCCAATCCCAGATCCTGGAACATTCATCTCAATGCATCTGTCTCTGTCTCGATTGTGAGGAACTAACTCCCCATCGATTGGTATCCGCAGTATCCTGTACACATCCTCTAAGGTGACTGTCATCTCACCCATCAACAAATTAAAAGTGCAAGTCTCTGAGTGCCATCTCTCAGCCAGTGCAGTCAGCAAACCCATGTTTTCTCGAAACTCAGGCACACACAAAATAAATCACAGACCCATAACCTCAATCACGACTCTATCCTCAAATGTCAGCTCCGATCGTAAACTCTGAGTCGATGGGAATCTCTCCCGCGACTCCAGCATAGGTAGGTACTCCTGCAGTCAAGCAAATCAACTGTGTCAGTCAAAGTGGCATTCCTTGTTCATCACAAAATGCTGCTTTTTATCCTAGTGCTTATGGTGCTTTATCCTAGTGGCATTCTCTATTCATCATAAAATGTTGCTTTTTATCCTAGTGCTTATGGTGCTCTATCCTAGTGACACTCACTGTTCATCAAAAAGTGTTGCTTCTATCCTAGTGGTAATCCCTGTTCATCACAAAGTACTATGTGTTCTTGCACTCACTGTTCATCACAAAGTGCTGCTCATATTTGCACTCCCTTTTCATCACAAAGTGCTGCTCATATTTTAGTACTCCCTGTTCATCACAAAGTACTATGTCTTGGTACTCCCTGTTCATCACAAAGTGCCTTGATCTATTCTAGTCTTCCCTAGAGGACCTGCTTGAGTGTATCCTCTCAACAACTTATCCAATTGATAGTGTATGTTCATCACAGAATTGTCGATTTGACCTAGAAGACATAAACCCGCATTCATGACATAAACACGCCTAGCCTACCCAGACACGCCTTGATGTTTTTACCCTGCTTGACATTTTTTCTAGACCTACCTAGAGCATGCATTTATTGTGCTACCTAACATGCATTAATGACAATATTTATTACAACAAAGTACAAGAAGGTTTTATGATACTTACCGGCTCTCCTGCATCTGCTGGCCTCTGAAATCAGCAAACGCGATCGAATCTGTGAACCAATGCCATCGCTGCTCACTGCTGCTGCTCTATTCTCTCTCTACAATATGATCTCTTAGATGTGTGGATGATAATGAGGATGTTTTTCCCCTTGTGGTCTATCTTATAGACTACCCTAGCCCTATCCCTAGCCCTCATTTCCCAAGTCAGTCTTCATTTTCCCTTGACTCTGTCACTCTATCCGGTCAGTCCATTCTAGTCTTTCTTTCTTATCGAGAGATTGTCTACGATCTTTCCAGACATTTTCATCGAATCTCTCGAGGGGGCATATCATTCCCATCTTGGGACAACTTTGTATCAGTTCATATTATCTTCTTTGAAACAACGCGATAAGTTGCATTGTCTCAAAGAGGGGCAAAATGTAGACACCTAAAATTGTCCAGTCTAATTAAATAAATATTTTTATTTATTTAATTATTTTAGCCTAATTCATCTATTAATTAAATAAATCTTTATTTATTTAATTAATTCATTTATCCTCTTCTAGCCTTATTTCTCATTTAAATAAATACATTTATTTATTTAAATTATCCTTTTCTTAAATTAAATAAATATCTTATTTATTTAATTGATCCCACTTCTTCTATTAATTAAATAAATCTTTATTTATTTAATTAATTCATTAGCCTTTTCTACCTATGACACATGTCATTCATCTCTTAATTCATACACTACCTACCCTCTCATTATTTTATTATTTCCTCTACCTACCATCTAATCATAGCCAACCTTTTTTTACACCTCTCAATCTTATCCCTCCATTTCATATAGTGTCTTCTATATAAGAGGATACTTCCTTCATTATCAACCCTAATCAATCATTCTAATCAATCTAACTAATTGACTACTTGATCAATTGACTACACTACGCTTTCGAACTTGCATATGCAATCAAGCCTACTTGCAACCACATTTCCGTTCTTTGTTGAGCTCTTGTGCACATAAAATCTGAGAGCAAATATATCAAGCAAGATCAATGGAGATTCAAACCCTATTGGACATGTGATGGTATAATTTTTGTGATTTCATTTGATTTGCATTGTCTTAGGTAATCTTCATATGTTATGGTGGATCTTTGTTGTTGTTAGGCTAAGGTTTTGTGGTTGAATTCATTTAGTCTTTCCACATTGTTGTATCCATTTTCACCATATACACCTGCAAACACAATGCACTCAATAAATCATTACAAGCAATGGTTAGTGAATTAAATAAAAAAAGACAAAACCATAGCTAAGCGATCTATCACCTCCTAGTAAATGCGAGTATGAATTTTGCTCTCAGATCTTGGTATGCAAACTCCAGTGACTTGACTACACTTAAATGGAGGATTTAAATGATGAAGATGCATGATCTAGCAAGAATAGCATGATTAAGCTATATGATTTCATGATTATTCTAGAAAATAAGCTAGAATGAAGATGCAATTAAGCTAAGATTTGAACATGATAACAATGCTTGAAATGAGAAACTAGAAGCTAGATGCCTATATTAACAATGCTTGAATGCAAATAAGATGAATCAATCGATATGCAAAAATGATATGAAATTGGGACCCTTTGTGCTCCAAAATGAGGTCTATTTATAGGATTTCCCAAGGCTAGGGGTGAGGTGGCAAGAATCAACGGTCAAGATTGATTTTAAGATATCAATTGTTAAATTGGAGGAGGTTGGCAAAGGGGTTGGATGAAAGGGAACATCTGTCATCTCTATGGTGACAAGTGTTAAGAAGTTTCTAGAAGGGATTAGATGAAAGGGAACACTTAGTGACAAGTGTCACAAAGCTTCTAGAAGAGGTTGGATGAAAGGGAACATGGTGGTTAGGATGTGCAAGCTAGGATGGGGTTAGGCAAAACCTGGGGTTAGATGGAATGGGTTAGGTTTAGGAGTGGTAGAAGCTAGGAGAATTTGAATTTAGAAATTCAAATAATGGCTAATTAATCTCAACAACTCATAAATTGATTTGTTTTAATTAATTAGGGATTTAGAAGAAATGATTTTGATGGAGGGAATTAATTAATCAAAGGGTTGAAATGAACCTATTAAATAAATCCTTAGATTTATTAATAAGTAGATGAATGGGAGATTTAATCAAATTGTTGATGAATTCAATTAAATTAGGGAGGGAGATTAATTAAATAATTGCTTATTTAATTAATTATCTTCAGACCATTTTTAGGTGTATACATTTTGCCCCTCTTTGAAGCGAGGTGTGATGACATGTTGATTCAAACGATAATCTCATTTTGATGATGGTATTGATTTGATAGGATGCCCCAACTTTTGATTGCTAAATTCTGGTATGATGATGCACCCTCGGGAGATCAATTGAGATAATTGATCTTTGGAGTTTTTGCGAAATTGATATCCTGATAGATTTGATTTGGTCTCTACAACTGTGTTTTGATGAAAATGCAAGTTCTTGTATTAGCTTGATTGCTTAGATTGGTAAGATTGATAAATATTGATTGATTAGATTGAGATTCAGACCGGTTTTAGGAAGGATTCATCCTGTATAAGACAATGATGATCAAAGCGTCTAGTTCCAGGAAGGATTCATCCTATATAAGACATGATTAGAACATCTAGTTTCAGGAAGGATTCATCCTGTATAAGACATGAATCAAAATCAGATCGTCTAGTTTTAGGAAGGATTCATCCTATATAAGACATGATCATAATCGATTAGGTTTGATTGATTGATTTGATTTGATAAGGTTTATTGGATAAAGAACTAACAGTTTCTTGATATCAAGTTACAAAAATATTTGGATATGCGGATTGTTGATTCTGTTGAGGGAGATAGCATAAGATTTTCACTGGGTCGACAATATCATGAGAGAGATGAGTTATCATTCTGATTGCATATATACTTGTGATGATACTTTGTTGATTCTTGCGATATATTTAACCTTGGTTAAAAGGAGCATGTGGGATTCCATGCAAGAATGAAATGCAAGCTAAAATGCAAAGGAATGCAAACTATGACCGGACCAGTCACTGGATTATTTTGCATTTTTGTCATCATTGAGCTTTTTGAAATGTGGGAAGTGAGTGAAAAACATCAATGGTATAATTAAACCATGATGACTTGAGAACTATTTTCTTGGATTTTGATATAGCAAGTTAGCACAAGCATCGAGGTATAATTGAACCGAGATGACTTGAGTGTCACTTGCATAAAACAGCTAGTATTAATCATTTCAATATGCAAATCAGAAATGTCTTCAATTATATTCTGATGATCATGTCCCGAGAAAAATTTGCACATATTAATGATAAATTTTTAGACAAAAGACAAGAAAAATATCATGTTCCTTCCTTGTTCCTCTAGTCCAAGACATCTCGGAGTTATTCAGAAATCATGATAGCGAAAATCAATTATAGAAAAGTTGAACAATCATGTTAAAATCATTATCCAAAAATATATCATCCACTGAAAAGTGTTTGATGTGCTTAGATTGATTTCGTGATAGCTTGATAGTTGATAGTTTGATCTTGTGTTCAATGTTGGATGTGTCTGAGTTTTCGCTTGATAAGAGTTGTCTAACTGTCTGGCCTACCTATTTGGTTAAGCTCAAAATGATCAAGAGTTTTGCCCCTAGCTAGGTGTAGGATTTTGCCCCAAGCCTAAAAACAAAGTCATTATGATATATCCAATGATCCAAACCATGGCAAGAAGCCACTTGGGATGTCTGTGTATGTACAAAGGCTTTATGATGGTCAGTGTTGATGGAAAATGAATGGATGCAAGCAAAAAAATACATGAACTAATAGATGGAAGAGATAGCGGACAGATAGCGCCTGTTTGCTAGGTTTTCACCATCTATTTTTATTGCACTTTTTCTGATATTTGATTTTTATTTTTATTTTCCTTTTTCACTTTTTAAAATTTTTTTTCTTCTTTTTCATTTTTTTCTTCTTTTTCACTGTTTTTTTATTTTTCTGATTTTTCACTATTTTTTATTTTTCTGATTTTTCAAACATAGAATTTCCTCAAGTGCATGCTATTGATGGGTTCTTCAAGTTGATCTTCGTCCTGTGTTGATAGCTGATATACTCCTGACCCAAACACTGCTATGACCACAAATGGACCTAACCAGTTTGGTTCAAACCTTCCTTTCCTTTCTTGATCTGCTTGGTTGCGTGGATTTTCCTTTAGCACTAGTTCCCCAACTTGAAAGACTCATAGTTTAACCTTGTGATTATAGCTTCGGCACATTCTTTGCTGATATACCTTTAAATGATCAAAGGCATTTTGTCTTCGTTCATGAATCAATTCTAACTCTTGTAGTCTAGATACTTGTTATTCTTCATCTAGGATGAGACCTTTTAGTGATACACGTAGAGAGAGTATCTCTACTTCGATTGGTAATATGGCTTCTGATCCGTATACAAGAGAGAAAGGTGTGGCACCTGTCAGTGTGTGGATACTGGTACGGTAAGCCCATAGGGTAGGGTTTAGTTGAATATGCCAATCTTTCCCAGCATCGTTCACTATCTTTTTGAGGATTTTCAGAATAGTTTTGTTAGATGTTTCTGCCTACCCATTTCCTTGTGGATAATATGGTGTGGAGAATTTGTGCTAGATTTTGAACTTCTCACATAACTCTTGTACATCTTGATTCTTGAATGGTCGCCCATTATCAATGATAATGGTCATTGGTATTCCATAGCGGCAGATGATGTAATTCAAGATAAATGCAATAATTTGTTTTCCTGTGATATTGATGAGAGGTACCACCTCAATCCATTTTGTGAAATATTTTGTAGCTACAAGGATGAATTTGTGACCATTAGATGAAGAAGGATTTATTTTTCCTACTAGATCAAGACCCCATTGGTAGAAAGGCAAAGATGTTGCTAAAGCATGAAGTTCTTGTGCTGGTGCATGGATGAGATTCCCATGGATTTGACATTGTTTGCATGTTCTCACTATCTGAAAATAATCTCATTCCATAGTCAGCCAATAATAGCCCAAGCATATGAGTTTTTTTGAAAGGGTAAGACCACTTGAATGAGTGCCACAAATGTCATTATGGACTTCATGTAAGGCCTTCTTAGATTCTTCTTGTTCGAGACATCTTAAGAGAGTACTGTCTAAACCTCATTTAAATAGGGTATCCACGACGAGAGTATAATGAGAGGATTGGCGAATAAAGTTTCTCTTTTGGTTTTTTGATAAGTTGGGAGGTAAGATGTTATATTTCAGGTATGTGTAAGTTTGTCCATAGTGGGAGGAACCATGTCCAATAAGTTGACAGATGGTTCGGGAATCAGGACAATTATAGGCAGGATAAAACAACTCTTCTACTAGGAATTCATAGCGCTGTTGATTTTCCTGTGTCTATAATAGAGAAGCAAGTGTAGCCATGGCATCTGTTGCTTTGTTGTCATTTCTTGGAATCTGTTCAAAAGTTATTTTTACAAAGTGTTTCTTGATATCATCCACCATCTTTTTGTAAGGCCTGAGTTTGTCATCTTTTGTTTGATAGTCATCATTGATTTGATTAATGATGAGCTGAGAGTCTCCAAAGATGTAAAGTTGTTTAATATTCCATTCTATAGCCATTTTGATACCTGTTACCAATGCTTCATGCTCTGCTATATTGTTTGTGCACGGAAAGCTTACATTGTATGCTTTCGGGATTGTATGACCTTGTGGTGTGATGAATAGAATTCCTACTCCTGATGCGTGTTGTGTATATGAACCATCAAAGTATAGTTGCCATGCTTTTGTTGTGACTTTTAGGATATTAGCATTAGGAAATTCAATCTGTGAAGGATGGTCATCTTGAAGTGGTGTTTCTGCTAGTTGGTTTGCAATGACTTGTCCTTTGATAGCTTTTCTGTCAACATATTTGATATCAAACTTGCTTAGAATCATGATCCATTTTGCTAGTCGTCCTGTCAATGTGGCTTTGTTGAGCAAATACTTCAGAGGATCAATTTTAGCTATTAACTTGATGGAGTGAGATAGTAGATAGTGTCGCAGTTTTTGAGAAGCAAAAACTACTGCCAAGAATGCTTTTTCTGTTGATGAATAGTTAACCTCATATCCCACCAGTGTTCTACTGATGTAGTAGATGGCTTGTTCTTTTCCTTCCTTATCCTCTTGTACGAGCAAAACTCCCAATGATGTTTCGATAGTTGATACATAGAGTAATAATGGTTTTCCTAGAATTGGTGACATTAGAACAGGTGGTTGCATGAGATATGCCTTGATCTTGTTGAATGCTTATTCACATTGATGGTCCCATTTGAAATTAACATGTTTGTGCAATAGGTGTGTAAATGGTTGACATTTATCTGCTAGTTGAGCCACAAATCTTCTGATTGACTAGAGTCTTCCTTGGAGTGATCTTAGTTGATTGATATTCTTGGGAGATGCCATTTCCATGATTTCTTTAACCTTAGTGTTATGCCTAGCATATCCATTTCCCCATTTGGTTTTCTTGAGTCAAAATATAGACCCCCTTTTTAGTTTCTTTCTTTTCTTTTTGGTGTTGACCTCGGAACTTCGGAATCCCGGAGTCCCGAGGTCCCTTTTGTTTTTCTTACCTGGGAACTCCGGAATCTCGGAGTCTCGAGTTTCTTTTTGTTCCTACCTCAGAACTCTAGAGTTCCGGAGTCCTGAGGTTCTTTTGGTGTCCACCTTGGAACTCTGGAATCCCAGAGTCCCGAGGTTCTTTTGGTGTCTACCTCAGAACTCCAGAATCCCGGAGTCCCGAGGTCCCTTTTGGGTTTTACCTCAGAACTCCAGAATTCTGGAGTCCCGAGGTTCTTTTGGTTTTGCTTCGGAACTCTGGAATCTCGGGGTCCTGAGGTTCCTTGCTATTCTAACCCTAGAACTCCAGAGTCCCGAGGTCTTGGGTCTTTCCACCTCAGAACTCCAGAGTTCCAGAGTCCTGAGGTGGCTTTGGGTTTCCTCTCTGTTGACCCTGGAACCTCGGAGTCCTGGGGTCATGTTTATGGTTTTCATACGGAAGGGTTTTGGGAGGCTATATATATGAGATAATGAACTTTTTGAGTTTATTTGTGTATTCAGAGTTTCTCCTCCCTAGCTTCAAGTCGCTAACCTCTGGACTCCTGAGCTCTCTTTCTTGGCGTCCGTTTGATTTTCGATTCACCAGGTTGGTGAATTAGTTTTCTCTCCTTGTGTTTTTCTTGATTTGATGTCTTTTTGTGTTTTTGTTCTTTTTATTCTTTTGTGTTTGTTGTTTGTGGGCATGCCCTAGCTTTCCACCTCGGAACCCTGGATCCTCGAAGTTCCGGGTTTCATGTTCCAATCCACCCTGGAACCCTGGAGTTCCGAGTTTTGCCTTCCATTCCACCCTGGAACCTCGGATCCTTGGAGTTCCGAATCATCCCAAATTTGGAGCCCAGAAACCCAGAGTTCCGAGCCCTTTTCCTTTTTGCTTACCCCGGGACCCTGGAGTCCCAAAGTGGATCAAGAATTATGTTTAATATTGAGGAATAAAATTTGTGTTTTGCTTGCAGGTTACATTGGTTAGATGGAGTCATCCACCAATAAGAGAGGTAAAGAAATTGATAGACTTCTAGCCACCATGAAGTATGAATACCAAGGACAGGTTCATGTTTCAAAGTTGGACAATCAAATTAGATGGGTCATAGACACCAAAGTGGGACACATAGAGATTGGGGATACTGGAACCCAATTGGATAAACCTAGCCTAGATGCTCTCCACTGAAGAATAAAGAGGTCGGGTCTTGTGGAAGCTATTGTATTCTTGTAGTCACTTCAAGCACCAGAGTTTATAATGACCATTGCTCCATTCTACAATCCAGGGACAAGAAAGTGTATGGATGCACATGGAAATACTGTTATTGACTTGTCACCGGATATGCTAGGATTTGTCTTTGGAATTCCAACTAGGGAAGAGGCATTCTTATTAATAGAAGAATAGGCCTTGAAAACATGGAGCGAGAAGGTGTCAACCAACAAATGACACATGAATACCAACTGGTTGGAAGAGGAGAGGAAAACAGGGCTCAAGGCTACAGAGATCCTAAGGGTAGACTTCAAAGAGCCTCAAAGGGACTTGATTATCATGCTCAGTAGGGCCTTTGCCAAGCCTAAATGTAAGCATTTCCACCCTTGGATTTTCCAATTTATGAGTACCATATTGCCAGGAAAGCAATACTTTTATTGGCCACAAATCTTTTTCGACAACATTTGTAAGTAGATGAAGGAGGTGTAGCACACCCAGAAGTTCTTTTTCATGTCCTATGTCATTTGGGTAGCTGCCAGAGCCAGAAAGTTTCCGGGCCTACAGGTAGAAGGGCAGTTAGGAGAGAAGGAGGGATAGAAGAAGATATGGGAATATTATTCCTAACTCACTCTAACAAATGCAAAGACACACTTCAAGAGGGTTAATGATGCCTTCATCTTCCCTATAATCATTAAGTTGACTAGAGACACAGGATATCGGATAAGCCCAAAAGCCATGGCTATTATCCAGGAGTGGGTATGTTGGTTCATCCAAAACCCACATTCCACTTACATCAGAGTTAGTGGATTCATAGGGAATCCAATGCTGCTACCTCGTTATTGCAATGATAGGGTAATCCTACTTAAGTATGTAAGACAACTTCTTGGTCTCCAATCACTGCTATCTTCTAAACATAAAATAGGTATTGACTTCTTAGTGTCCATTGGGTACTTTGCCTATTCTAAAATACAAGTGGCAAAATTGGCCAAGCAAGAGCTTTAGGATTTGAACCTGAAAGAATATAATCATATTAGGGAATTTTATGATCCCTACGGGAAACTTAAGCAAGCTATGCCTAAGGCATATGAGGGGCATAGGCCTAGCTTGGAAGACTTTTGGGCCAACTTGTAGGATAGTTTTGAAGTCAGGGAGAAGAATTATAATAGGCTATCTGTGTTGCAGGTTAGAGACTTTGGTATTGAGACTAACCTCCCTAAAGACTCAAGGGATGACGGAGAGTTACTCGATCCAATTTATAAAGAATCAGGAATAGACAAGAGGCCCCTCTCCCTAGTGAAATGGTCTGCAAGTGAAGATACAGATATGGAGAAGGTCTCCCAGGTTGTCATCAATAGGAATAAGCAATGGTTAAGCTAGAGGGTCAGACCTAGTGCATCAAAAACAAAGCAAAAGGAATCTACCTTAGGGGTGCCTCAGTCAAGAGGCCATAAAGAGTATGCCCAAAAAACAAGGTCAACTTGAAGACATAATACTAGCACTGACCCAGGTGAGGAAGACAAGCCTCAAGAAAGCACTAAGGACTTGCTAAAGAAAATCCAAGAAAAGATGAAGGAGTCTAAACTACTGAAGAAGGCTGCAGACCTAGGGGTGACCGATGGGCTAGGTGTTGTTCCACTTGCTAGAGTTCTCCCACCAAGGACTGCTATAGGCCACATTGGAGGAGAAGATACTCAAGAATAGGAAGAGAACCTAGAGGCCACCAAGGAGGTACCTGTTCAGCCACCTTCCATAGGTACAACAAGTGCTTCAGGCACTGTTGCTCTCGCACCACCATTCATTAATGTATCTACAGGGCAGCCCAGGGTGCAAGATTTTACATCCACTACTAAGAAAGTGAAAATTAGAAACGTTGAGTCTGACTCTGACCAGGAGGAAGAAGATCTTGACCAACAACAACCTCTAGGTAGTGAGCAAGAAGGAGGTGAAGTAGAGGATATCCTGAATGAAAGGTTGATTCTAACTCCTCAAGACCAAGAAGACTTGCTTAAGGATATAGAAGCTGGGCAAACATAGATGGAGCTAGGGAATGAAGAAATGGCATTCAATGAGGAAGTTAGTGGTAAGCTAGGAGAGTTACACAAAAAACAAGCTCTCTAAGATAACTTAGCCCGCCAAATTTCATCATTCTAGGTTCCTAGCCAAATGGGAGCTGAAGCAGAGGAGCAGGTAGAGGAGTAGGTAGAGGTGCATGTTATAACTGCTAAGATTGTATCACATCAAGGTGATAAAGTTGAAGATATACCATAATGGTTAGAGTTTTCCTTTGAGAAGAAAAAGAGAAAAGCAGAGCTTCCCAAGGTTACACTACAACAAGAAATCACTGAGGAACCACCAAAAATTAAGAAGTTGAAGATGGTTCACCACCTGTCGAAAACTAGTTCCGGTGAAGTGATTGCAGATGTGACAGTTCCATCACAGGCCGAGGGACAAGCTTCTCCCAAATACCAAGTATCACAGGTAAACCTAGGTAAGAAGGCCAAGTGGGGAGAGTTAGATACCTTGGAACTAGCCACAAGCGTTGTCAGAGGGCATGTGGAAAAGGAGCATAGTTCAAATGTAGAACTTAAAGTGCAACTTGGGTAGTATAAACATCTCTTGGTAGAAATGTGTAAACCTTTGGACTCCTATAGGATAAATGACCTACCTTCAACCTCATCTTTGCCAGAAGGAGATGTAAAGGCACTATTAGAGGTGAGACGAGTAGCTGCAACTACTAAGTCTTGGACTCAAATGAATGCAGCCAAAATTAGGTTGTTTCTACAGGACACAATAGAAATATACCATAAGGTGGTACAGGCAGGTGGAGCTTTGACAACCTGTTCCACACAATGGGAGTAGAAGGAGAACACCTTCAATAAATAGCTTTGAATTTTGAAAAGAATACTATGGTTAGGAGAAGAGCTGATAGTACAAGAAGACCTCTTAGGAGGGGATAGTTGTGAGAACCTATAGTCCTACATATACATTTTGGAGTTGAAAGTAGAGATGTATCAGCACTATGTCAAGGAGATGACTAATATTTGGGACCCTCTTCTTAGAGAGATTTTGTCATATGAAGATTTTGTAATGAATATACTAGGACCTTTTGGCCTTAGAATGGGTGATACTCGAATAATGGACCAGCAACAAGTTTTGAATCAATGGGATGCATATGAAGCACAAAACTTAGGACTTGCTGCCCAGTTTGATACCACCCTTATGGATAGATACACATAGCTGATCACTCAATGTCAGGAGGTGGCGGATATGATAAAGGAGTTAGAGGAACAAGGAGTACATATAGAGGAGACTTTGAAGAAGTATATATTTATAATTAAGCATGTAGCCAATCTGCCAGTCCAAGCAGTTGCATGTATAATTGAAAATTATAAGGCATTTACCAAGAAATAAAAAAGCTAGGCACATAATTGCTAAAGATAGCAAAGCTTTTTTTTCTTGATTTAAAACTGATCCTCCTACTCAAGTCCCAATTTTGAAAGAAATCCTGCATGATTATGAAAACATGGCTCACCCAGCATGGTCTTCATAGTGCTCATGCAATGTCCATTTCGTAGTTGTTAAGTGGAGTGTCCAGACAGAAACTTGCAAGTTAACTGCGACTCCTAATTTTTAGTTCTTAATTCAGGGTAGAATTATTTCCTAAATAATAGGGTTAAAAACTTCTATAAATTGAGAAGTTGAATTCATTTGTAGAGGTCCCCAAATTGATGATTTGTGGCCCACTTAGAGATTTTTAGAGATTTTTGTAGATTGTTAAGAAGTTTGAGTTATTTTTTCTATACATTCATGGAGATTAATATGAAAAGCAGCTTGTAGATTGCCTGATTTACATCTATATTCTACCAAATTGTTCTGTGTAATTGGTAACGTCTATTATTTTGAGTTAGAAATGTGGTAATATTTTTGTCTATTATGATATGAACCATATTGCGCACATCAGTGGTGTATGGGAATTATTGTGATAGGCCATATTGTTGATGATTCTATGTCCACAGATTTGTGAAATTGATGATTTTGCAGGTTTTATGGAAGTCTGTTGTTGAATGCTAACTTGGATAATATCTGATAATTGCTCAAATTGCAGGGAACTAATTGAATAGTTTATTGAGTTGTCATTGTATTGATCTTTATTGTTATTTTCTTGTTTCCCTTATGCTTCACATTTTATCTCCCCAGAGAGTCTTGAATCATAAAATATAAAAAAAAGGAAGTGCAATTGTTCGTAAACCAGTGAGATTTAGTTCTAACCAGCAGGCCCCTTTACAGGTATAACCACATCAACCATTGAGTTTTCCATCAGCGTCGAGACTTGACTACAGAGACCTTGGGGTAGTGAGTTCTTTCGAACCCGTTACTTTTTAGGAGAGGTGGTGAGTGTTTGGATAAACTACCTGACAGTTGGTGGGTGTGTCAAAACGCTTGTCAACACTTAGCTGGATCAACTTCGATACCTCTAGCTGAAACAATGTATCCCAATAGCTTTCCTGAAGTTACACCAAAGGAACATTTCTTAGGGTTTAGCCGTAGCTTGTATTGTTCTAACCTGTCAAAGATTTTTTCCAGTATCTCTCTATGTTCTTCTATGTTGTATGATTTAGCCAAGATGTCATCCACATAATCTTCCATGAATGTATGCATCATGTCATGAAATATAGTTGTCATAACTCTTTGATATGTAGCACTTGCGTTGTTTAATCCAAAAGGCATGACGTTCCAGCAGAAAGTACCCATGGACATGTGAAAGCTGTCTTTTCTTGATCTTCAGGTGCTATTTTGATCTGATTGTATCCAGAGAAACCATCCATTAAAGAAAACATGGAGTGTCTAGTAGTTAAATCTACAATGATGTCGATGTTAGGCAAAGGAAAGTCATCCTTTGGACATGCATTATTAAGATCTCTAAAGTCTATGCATATTCTGGTGCTTTTATCTAGTTTTGAAATAGGAACGATGTTGGATACCCATTGAGGATAAGCTATTGTTCTGATGAATCCAACATCCAGTAATTTCTTTAGCTCTGCTTTGACTAGGAGAGCGATATGCGGATGCATTTTCCTTAACTTATGTTTAACTAGTTTAGCTCCTCAAGATCTTTGGTTGCTCTATTGTGCCAATGTTAACTGCCTCTGTTGGTTCAATCAAAATGGATGACCTTTCTTGATAGTGCTTAGGTAAATTGTCAAATCTCCCATCTTTTGGCACCTCAAGGAGTTTTTCACCATTAGATGCGTCCTTTGTTTTTACTTTTTCCAAATCTAATGTTGCCAATAAATGGTTTTCAGCTTTAGACTTGATATTCTTTTCTTTATTTTTGTTTTTGCGACTAGGAGATTTGGCACCCACTCTATTGGAAGATGCGTTGTTGGCATTCCTGGTGAGAGTTGTTATGGGTTTGATTGCGTTAAGATATATAGATATGGCATGGTCATTTGGAAAGGTATCAATGGCGATATGTCCTTCATTTTCCCAATCAATAAGCTCAGAGTGGATTAGAGGTAAGGGATCTTCAGGTTGGTATGTTTTGAGGGTTTCAAGGGTCACGAGGGATGTATCAAAGTTTTCAATACGTATGTCAATTTCTAGAGTGGTAATCTCATTAGAATGACCTCACATAAGAAATTCTTGATCATCCTCGGTTAAGTCCAAGTCAGCTGAATGTGATTCAAATTCAAGTGAACTAGTTCCTAATGTTTGTCTTGCATACATGTGAAATATATTGACTTCTATATCTCCTTCAAAGCAATTTTCTTCAGCTGATTCTTCAGAGTGATAGTGGTGCAGGAGCACCTAAGCACCTGAATGCTCAAATCCTAGCAGGTATAAAATTTTATTGCAAATTAAGCATGTGTGTTTATTTTATGCTTCTATTAGGTTTAATAGGTTTGTTTTGTGGTGTAATAAGGTTTGGAACTCATTTGTGTTAAGAGTTTCCAAGATTTTGTTTTTTTCTCAATGGGCCAAAAATTGTCAATTTTGGGTCCAAATTAGCATTTTTGAATTTTTGATGTTGTAAAGCCTTGAAAGGAATTGGAACATGTTTATTTAGTGTTTCTAATGATTTTTGAGTCATTGGTTTGAGTGCCAAGTCACTGGGAGTCAAAATGCAACTTTTTGAGCAACAAAAGTTGTCAAAAGTTGTCAAAAAGCTATCAAAAAGTGCAAAAAATGACTTTTGGTGGTTTTGGTTAGTTCCAGCCTATACCTGTCTATACAAAGGCTTCAACAAATTGGCACATGTATAAAAACCATGTTCCAATCATTGTATGTGCAGTTCATTTTGGAAAATTAAGAAAAATACTTGTTTTGCTCTTGTTTTCTGTGAGTTTTTAACTAGTTTTCTGCACTTTTTAGAGTACAGTCCGTATCATGGCTGCATGAGTCTGTACTGAACCTGTTTTTGATTGATGTGATCTCCTTTAATGTTTTAGTAGTGATCTCTGATCTTTTCTTGGGGTTTGGAACAAGTTTTGTTTGAAGTGCTCTTGAGAAATGCATTGTTTTGTGGTTCCAATGGAAGACCATTCATGGTCCAACTAATTTCTTCAAAGTCTCTTCATCCATGGCTTTGAGGGAATTTGTTGGATCTGTACATACTGTACCATACATCCATTTTCCTTTTCTAACAATGCATAGGTGTTTGTAAACCCATGGCAAGTATGTGGAGTGAGCAACTTGGCTTGGGTATTCTTAGATTTGTTTGAATGGTACTTTGCTGTTCATAGCACTGTACTTTGAAATTTTGAAGTAGACTTAAGTTGGCAAGAGTTATTG
This sequence comes from Cryptomeria japonica, assembly GCF_030272615.1. NCBI lineage: Eukaryota > Viridiplantae > Streptophyta > Pinopsida > Cupressales > Cupressaceae > Cryptomeria > Cryptomeria japonica. The sequence continues at coordinate 960,212,646 of NC_081407.1, forward strand.
CTGCACTTTACCATCCTTGTCTCTCTCATGACTTGGTTGGATGCAAGAAGAAAAGGTGTAAACAGACTGAAAGACAGTGTGTCACTGTTTCCCTGTTAAAACCTCAGTGCCAACCTCCCTCAAGGACAACATGGAATGATGGATTCCTTTGTTTATGCATCATGGAATATATTTGTAAATGTCTTCAATTTTAAGAAGGCAAGATACACACTTTGGTTGTAAAGGACCTAAATAAGGATCCTAGAAAGGTGTATTTTCTGTCATAGTCTCATAATGCTACCATGCCTTGTGGCATCTTTCAAGTGTGCAAATTAAAAGATCTTTGAAGAGATTATATGTATTTGTTTTTGCCTTGCCATTAACACCTTTTGCAGGCTAGGGATAGAGTAAAGAAGCAAACAAAACAAAGAAAGGAAGTTGCATTAACCTTATTGCTGTCAAAAATGCAGTGTTGACTGTGTATGAACAACAGTTATAAAATCCTTTCTTATTTGCTGTACAGGGTGTTCCAACTGATGTCAAACCATTGTTGCATCCCTAATTGACATACTTTCATTGTATTTGGTTTATCAATGATCAAAGTGTATGCAAAATCTTAGAAACGTTGCTGTCCCAGTCATCTAGACTGTTATTTCTGTGTAAGGGCAGCAGTATGACACTTGTTTGATATAATGACAGTAGTCTAAGATAAGTTTTGAATCTTTGGAAGTGTTTGGCATATGTTAAAGAAAGGTCTGAACATTTAACTTGGGTCTAGCATCATGGAGGAAACCTTTAATTTGCAAACCCTCACCAAAACTCTTAAAAACCCTTGAAATGTGCCTATTTTGTGGGACAGCACTCAAACAGTCCGTACAGTACTTGCCATAGAAAAAATCCTTGAGTCTTCATCATCAATAGACCACATCTCCAAGGGTTTTCCATGAAGTATAATAGATTGAGCAGGGTGAACAAATTTCACTAAAAACTAGGGCTAATTCTAATAGCCTTTTTGAAGCAAATTTGACAATTTCATGAAATCGGTAAGGAAGGAGGAGTAAGTGATGGTTTCAAATCATCAAAATTGATAAGTTAAGACCTGAGACACCCTACTACAAGATCCTTAGCATTGCACTAAGTCATTTGATCAAAATGACCATTTGAACCTAGAAGTTGCCTTGAGTAAAACAACGTTCTTTGCACCCAACTTGGAAAATTTCATTCTTGAAAGGTGAAGGACAGTCATCACACTTTGCAAACCTTTTTAGATGCTCAGTCAACACATTAATATGATTGAAATCCTCAAAGGTGCAAACAAGGTTAGGTAAACCATGGTTCTCCAACAGTTGCCCATTCCTGGAAGAGAGGAGATTCAGCCAGTTGGACAACCAAACTTGTTCATTTTTGGTGACACACAAGAGGATCTCATTTCAGACTTGAATGCCTTAGCATGGAAGGTAAGGAGGAGTGATGTCCAATACAATAGGGTGCAATCAATGTTGAATAGAGAGGAGGAGATAGGAGAAAGGTTTAGAAGAATCCCATTTGTGCCTAGGGATTGATTTGGGAAGTACATTGAGAACAAAGCCCACAAACCTCAAAAGAAGACTAACCTTCTATCATCTCTCCTCATCAGATAGGAATCCCATTCCCATTCATTATAATCTGTATCACTTGCAGCCTGCAGTCTATAGATTTGGTCACATAGCATTTCTTCCATTTTTCTGGCTATACTTTTCCTTCTTTCATATTCAACTTCTTCAGGATTGAGATTGAGTTTTGTTAACTTTTCTATGAGTTCTCCTGGACTTATATTAGGTTCTTTCTTGTTTTGATTGAGATTTAATGTTTCTTGAGAGATGCTTTTAGTTTGTTTCTCTTGTTGATTTGAGAATTGCTTCCTTTGCCATTTCGTGTTTGTTTGTGTTTGTTGCTTAGCAGATTTTTCTTCCCTTTCAATCACCAGTTGTTCTTGTCTATTTTCATATTCCTCTTGTTGTTGACTAAAAGATGTGTCTTCTGGTAAAGTGACTTGTCCATACCTTAAACCTATTTTGTCTATAGTCTGCTGAGTATGAGGTTGAATAGCTTCTAAGATACCTTCTTTTCTTTTTCCTATAGGGCTTGTTCTAGTGTATCCCATCCTTCAAAGAATGTTGAATCCTTTTCCATATTTTTCTATAGGTATTTTGACATTGTTGACCTTTTGTTGAACTTCTTCATCTTTGTATAGCCACTGTAGCATATCTTTATCTTCTATCTCCTCTGATAAGGTTCCAACACTAATGAATGCTCCATCAAATATTGGAAGATGTTTCACAATTGGTTGTTGTTTAGATTTTGATGGTTTTCCCAAGGATTTAGGAGAAAGTGGTAATTGTGATATTGAGTATTCTCTGTTCCCTCAGTCTCTTAGCTGCATTTGTTTCTCCATACTTGATAGAATAGAGGCAAATGATTGTTCCTTGGATTGTATGCTCAAAGATGATACCTCCCTGTTATGTGGAACAATGACTTCTTGGGTCATTTTTAGATTGCTGCAGTATTGAAATGGATTCGCATCTACAGAGATTGTGATTTCTTGTCCCTCATAGGGAAATTTTACACATTGGTGGTATGTTGATGGTACAGCTTGTAAGTCATGTATCCATGGTCTTCCCAAGAGTACATTATATGATAAGTCCAAGTCTAGAACTTGGCATGTTGTGTCTTTTTGTAGAGGTCCCACTCTGATGGGTAGTATCACAATTGCCTTGGAGGAACGTTCTTCTTCATCATAGGCTTTTATAGTGATTCTTTTCCAGACATCAACTGCATCTTCTGAATATCCTAAGGCATGAACAAGACTCAATGAGCAAATATTTAGGCCAACTCCACCATCTATTAGAACACGCTTAACTCGCGTTTTATGAATGAGGACTTCAATATGCAAAGGAGCATTGTGAGGGTGTTGCAAGGACATGTCATCATCTTTAGTGAATGATAAGCAATAAGGGGTTGTGAGGTGCCCCACCATGGTTTGGAATTGATCAATATCAAGATCTTTGGATATTGTGGTATCTACTAATGCTCATTCAAGAATTTCTTAATGTGTGGGTGAAAGCTTTAAAAGTTCTAAGATTGATATTTGTGCGGGTGTTTTCTACAATTGCTCCACTAGATTGTATTGTTTTACTATAGTGGATGATGTGTTTGTTGTAGGACTTGGTAAAACAACTTTGGATTTACTTCTTGTGATAGCTTGAGCTTGTTCTTGATTTTGTTTTTCTTTAACTACAATCACGTTTACCACATTGTCATATGTATCAGCCTAGTTTACCTTTGCTTTACCCTTACTATTGTTTGTTGTTGATGATTCACCTTTCTCATAGTTTGGAAGTGAATTTTTAAAAGCTACATTAGATTCATTTGTTGTATGTCCATCCACTATTATTACTCCATTATCAATCATAGCTTGTATGATATGTTTCAACTTTTGACAACTATCTATGTGATGTCCCTTGTTTCGATGGAAATCACAATACTGATTATCATTCCACCAAGGTGGTTTGATTTGAGGTTCATAATTCCTTTCTTCTGGTAAAGTGATAAATTTGTTTGCAAGAAGTGTTTTTAGTGCTGATCCAAGGGGTTCACCAATGTCTATAAATTGCCTTCGAAAGAAAGTTTTAATAGTTGCTCTTTGGTGATTGTTGTTTTATTGTGCTGCTGCTGAGTGAGTGGATAAATTAAAAAATGGTTGTTTTGGTTTCACATTGTTGTTATCCACTATTCCATCGTTGACGACATTTCAATTTCTATTCCAAAACTTTGGCTTGTCATTGTGATTGTTGTTATTGTTGTTGTTAGGAGGATGGACTCCTTCTTTGTATATTTTCAACTCACCTTTCTTTATCATGGCTTCCTCTATTCTAATTCGATTATCAATCATTTTTTTGAAACTTTGATTTCCTTGCATTTTTAAGTAATAACTCATTTGATCATTTAAGTTATCAATGAATATGTCCATTTTTCGTATTCTGGCACTGTACGAGGATACCGCGAGGCTAACCATCTCCATCTTTGTAAAAATGTCATGAAAGGTTCTCCAGCCTTTTCTTTGGCGTTACATAGGTCTAGCGTTGTTACTGCCATGTTGTATGTTGTAAGAGTGTTGTGAGACAAACTTATCCACCAATTCTAAAAAATGATCTGTTTCCCAGTGGAAGTTTGGAGAACAATTCCATAGCTAGTCCAGTTAAGCTTTTCGGGAATAATCTCATCAAGTAGGTATCCTCATGTGTAAACTCCATACTCATTGTGCAAAATTATCATATATGATCTTGAGGGTCAGTGCTTCCATCATATTTTTTGTATCTGGGAGTTTCAAAACCTATAGGAAATGGTATCTTGTTTAGGTTTCTGTCAAATGGATAAGGATAGATTTCTTGAAGTGAGTATCTTCTAACATTTCCTCTTTGCATATCTTGAATTTGTGTTTGCATTTCTTGTAGTTGTTGTGTGAGAGTTGTGATAAGATTATTGACATGATTTGTTCTTCCATGACCATGATTTTGTATTCTAGGAGGATATGGTTCTCTTCTTGTGTCATCTCTAGTCCTTCTTGTATCTTCATTGGATTGAATGTTATTCATGATTTCTACTTCATCTCTTCTAGGTATGCCGGTTTCTTCATTGGTTCTAGTGTTATTGGGAATTCATGTGTCATTCATGCAGAGACAAAAGATGTCCCCATATTGTTCGTTATTAGGGAGAGGATCACTTTTCTTTTGTGTCAGTTTGTGCACATCAAAATCTTGGGGAAGTGTAGCACCAGATTTGGCTAACATTAGGAAGTATTTTTCTTTTTCTTCCTCCAATAATTTCTACATAAACTTGTCGAATTGAGGATCCTTTTTGATGTCTCTGATGTTTTGTTCTGTTATTTCTTCTTCAACTTGTATTTCATCTTCATGTTCCATGGTTATATGCTCTTTGAATGTTTTAAATGTTTCGATTTCAGTCTCTGCGTTATTTCATCTCTGAGCTCTAGTTAGAATGGGTATACACGTGTGTTATTTTGATAGTATTCGATTATCCAAAAGGTTGTTTTCATAAGTGATCAATAGTCAATTTCAAGGCAATAGGGTGATATGACACTAAAAGAGAATTCAAGTGTTTAAAAGTTTGCAAGTTTTTTGATCTTTGATTTAGGAGTGCAATGATGATGATTTGATAAGAACCAAGTCCAGTAGGAATGATATATCCTACAACGTGGGACAAGATTATCCTGACCAAATGTTCCAGTTTCATGATAAAGAATGATTGATCCTGATGAGAAACTATGTTTGAGTGATCAGTTTACCAAATAGGGTGATAATGCACTTTAGGATGTTTTAAATTTTGAGCTTGTTGAGGGTGAGCACTTGAAAATCTTAAGGTGTATATTTTCTAAAGTCTGATTTTGATGGATGATAACTTGACCAAGTGAACCAAGATGACAATCTAAGCATAGATTGACAGATAACAGGTGTTTATGTTTACTGTAAATTGATCAAGCAAAAATAATAAATTTGAAATAGGCATGCAGGACACAGCTTTGGACTGACAAATGCAGAGTTTCGTATGACAAGATATGCAGTTTAGAACGACAAAACTCACAAGACCATAAGACAAATCAGAAATTTCATGTAAAAAGTAGTATTTCATATGACACATAATGTTGTGTAGTAAGACAAAAATTCTATGTAGTAGTACACAAGATGTTGTGTAGTATGACAAAATATTCTATGTAGTACTACACAAGATGTTGTGTAGTATGACAACAAATTCTTTGTAGTACTACAAAAGATTATGTGTAGTACAACAACAGATTCTGTGTAGTACTACGAAATATGTTGTGTAGTATGATAAAAGATTTTATGTAAACAGGTTCGTTTGACAGAGAACCTAACTCATACGACATATAACCAGACAAAGATAAAAAATGTTTGTTTGGTTGAATTTTTGATAACTGAAGTTTAATGTTTTGCTTATATCTTCCAGTTTTTGGATGTCTAATTTGTCGATTTAGGGATGAATACACAACAAACACATGATATGATAAGTGACTCCAAGCATGCTAAACCCTAAGGAAGTTGGCTGAGAATGAAAACCTTTGCTTACTGACTTAGGTACACACCCAATAGCTAATTAGAATACGACCGCTGAGTATCACACAATGGATTCTCAATGCCGTATTATCCGACTCCAAATGCTAATGGGGGCACGATATGGCAAGTGTCTTGGGAGAGTTACTATCTCTCTTGCACAAAGATTATCACCCATTCGGAGGTGAATCGGGTAGCTTCTATTTTAACCAAAACTAGTAAGGGATCCGTTCGGCACGTCAGGGTATAACCTCAATTAAGAGGTCTCCTAGCCTTGAAAACCAAGGTTTGATATAACCGAAGGTACAGAGGAGAGCTATTTCCGGGCACTCTCATTGCTTTGATTTTCATCAAAAACAATTTATTTTATAGTGGGTTGGATTACTTGGCATTAGCCATTCCCACTTAGGTCATTCCCCTCTCACCGACCTTAATGGCTAAGAGTTCTTACTCCTCAGGAGGGCAGGCCTGCTAAAGAAATGCACTAATGAAAGAAAAAGATGAGTCTAGCTTTCTAATCACCTAAGAAAGGTGAGAGCATACTCGCCTATCATCAAATACACGAAATACATGATAGTTCATTTCCTTTAGCAAAATTGAAGTGTGCCTAGAAAACTTTAATGAATACACAAAGTTTAGTCAGATTCATAGGCAACCTGCAAAATAGATCCTGTAGTCACATAAATCTATTCACTTAATTAAATGAATATTTAGTATTTATTTGATTATTTAACCATCAATCAATAATTAATTATTAATATTTAATTAATTTATCTTAACCCTCTTCTCCTATTAATTAAATAAATTATTCAATTTATTTGATTTAATTCACTTAACCAAATTCAGACCATTAATTAAATAAATAAATCATATTTGTTTAATTAAAATCTTCTCTCATATTTAAATAAATAAATATTTATTTAAATCCCCCAAAATCCCATCTCTCACATTTAAATAAATTAACATTTATTTAAATCACCTTTATCCTCCACCCACTTGCATTTTCCTACAAATGCAAGTTGCACAACTATTTTAAATAAATAAATTATTTATTTAAAATCCTATTTATCGTCACCCACTTGAAACCTTTAATGGTTTCCCTTAAAGTCTTCAAACTTAATGGCTTCCTTCTAAAGTCTTCTCAAACCTTTAATGGTTTCCCTTAAAGTCTTCAAACTTAATGGCTTCCTTCTAGAGTCTTCTTAAGCCTTTAAAGATTTCCCTTAAAGTCTTCAAGCATTTAATGCTTTATCTTCCTTTTTCTCGTGTAAATAAATTAAGATTTATTTAAATAAAATCCAAAATTCACATTCACATTTAAATAAATAAATATTTTTTTAAATATCTATCCAAATACAAATTACACCATTTAATTGAAATAAATGATTTTATTTCAATTGAAAATCCCAAAATTCCTCCCACTTGCATTCTCCTACAAAATCCACTTGCATGCCTAAATCTCTTCTAGATTCTTCTAACTCCTTCTAATTAGCCTAATCCATCCCCTAAATATTGTCACATTCCTAAGCAACTTGGAGTCACTTCTCAAAGCCCTCAAAGTTTTTGAAAGACATTTAAGACTTTATGTCTTCAAATGGTTAACCTCTAAAGTCTTCCAAACCATTAAAGACTCTTACATAACCATTTATGGTTAACTCACCTTTTACCTTTGGTTAGAGACTTTCCTCTAACTTAACCATCCTTTTGACTCATGGGTCTCTTCAAAGCATTTATTTCTTTGACTAAGGTAACCATTTAACCCTTGCACATTCATTTATCCCTTGGATAAAGGAATATCCATTAACCTAACCCTAACCCAACCCCCTAGGGTAGCCATCATGTCCCCTCAAGCATTTAATGCTCCTTATCTCTCCTCTCAAGCTTTCTCATGGTGACACTTGTCAACATGGGATTGGGTTGAAAGTCTCACATGGATTGAATATCTTTCAATCCTAACCCTTGTTAAGATTGCTCAATCTTAACCCTTCATTTCACCATTTCTTCTATAAATAGAACCCTTCTCCTCAAGCAAAGAAGGAAGCATTAGAGTATTGTTGTTATACTGGTATTAGCATAGAGATTTTTCATATCATCACTATCTACACTTGCATAGTATTTTCTTATCATATGCAACCATCTTGAATCTCCATATGACATCCATGGCTAGTGCTAAAAGTTGAGAGCTACACTCATATGGAACTTGGAGATGAGAGGAACAAGGGAGGAGAAACTATGAGCATCTTGATTAGCATTTGGAGGAGTATAGTTTATCTATTCTATATTTGTATGCTTTCTATTTCATGCTTAATATCTCTCTTGATATGCCTGTTTAGGATAATCTTTTGTTGCTAACACTAACGTTTGTTTCTTGTGCTCTTGTGTGTGTTGCCATCAAACAAATTTTCTAATCTTTTTTGTAGAGCATCATTTGGTGAACCCGACGTGAATCAAAGAGCAACCATTTTGAAGAATACTAACTTTTTAATGTTTTAATTGACACTCAGGTCATGCTCTTACGCTTTTGTTCTTAGTTTGGTGCCTTCACAAATTGATACTTTAGTGCTATTGTGTATATTGTTGCTCTTTCGTGTTAAATAGCGCTTCTGTTTTCACACAGAGTAGAGCTATTGTAACAGAGAGTTGTAAGAAAATTCCTTGTAACCAAAAACCAAAATTTTTAGGCTTGTAGAAGCCCACCAAAACATGCAGATTTTTCTAACTAATTATCTTTTGTGCAGGTTTTAACTAACCCCTACAATAGGATTTTTTTTTAGCAATTTTAGCTTAGGAAATAAATTTGTTCATATTTCTAACTTTGTCTTTCAAGTTAGGATAAAATAAATTCATTTTCCTTTTGGGTTAACATCAACTACACTTTCATTTGGAGTTTTAAAAAGAACCACATCTTTCATTTAGAGCTCTAAAAAAGAATCACACTTATTCAAAGTTAAAAAGAATCACAAAAACAAACACACAAAATTATTTTTTGCAAAGTTAGGAACAAATTCTTTTGGTGCTTAAAATCAACAAGGCAAATTTTATTTCTTGCATCAAACTAAAATTCACAATCAACACTTCATTTTGTGCAAGTTAAAAAGAATCCCCCATTTGTCAAAGTTGTTCTCAAATTGATTTAGTTCAAGAAAAACGTGCTCTTAATTCAGTTGACCAGGATTTCCAATTTCTAGATTACAACACATTTTTCCATTGAAGGATAAAAAGAACACCATGACTATTGGAGCAACATCTCCAAATAGCTAGATCAGATTGTAAATGATGAGTTAAAAAGATCAAGTATCTTTTGTGTTTGGCACACTTGTGCAAAGTTTGTTGAGTGGTCCTACTTCTAACACACACTATCCTCTCCCTTGGCTTTCGTGGTCCTAGGTGCAAGAGAAAAGTGTTAGTAACACTCAAAGTTTATATTTTTAAGAGAGGCCTGCCAAGAGACACATCACTCTTGGGAATGACCTCACGTGGTAAATCCTTTGAGCCGCTATAGAAATCAGGTGAGAGAAAAAGCTGTAGCCTTGGGTATAGCTTTTCCTATAGTATAACTTGCCGAAAGGACAAATGGGCCCCACCACAAGCTACAAGGCTCTTAAGTGAGTCACTGTAGAATGAACTTATGTCCAAAAACATCGAACATTACTAAACACCTTTAATTAGTCACCCACCCATTCTATTGATTGAGGATATTTGTGATAAATTCAGTGCAAGAGCATAGAAGTTTTTTCTCCCAAGATACTCACCATACATATTTCCTTGAGTAGAAACATAGCTTTTTGAAAGGTTACTTGTAGCCTGATAAAAGTGGTGACTCCCCTATCATAGGGATCATCTATTTGTTATCTTTGTGCAAGACTTAGTATATCACATCCTTACCCGCCATGACGAGATTCATAAGGTATGTAGTACCAAAGTCGAAGAAATATCAAGATGTGGGCTGAAATTATCGCAACTGGCCATTGGACCCTAGGGATAAAGAGTGTTTGAAGTGTTTTCATTTTTAGTCATATGTAGTACCAAAGTCGAAGAAATATCAAGATGTGGGCTGAAATTATCGCAACTGGCCATTTGACCCTAGGGATAAAGAGTGTTTGAAGTGTTTTCATTTTTAGTCAAGACCAGTGCAAATTGAGCCGACTTCAGGCTTTGGAAAAACACCTAAAATACATTTGAAGGAAAGGGTCATAAAAAGTTTAAAAGATTGGGTTGATCTAGATCCATACTTATTTGTGCCTTTTTTAGGCGACATTCTTGTGTTTGTGTGCTTGCTTTGTTTTCTTGTCAAAGAAAAATAAAAAAATAAATTCCAAAACAAGTATTCATCCAACACAAACATTTTTCAAAAACCAACAAAGGATCAAAATCAAATAGCAAAAGTATCAAACTATATGACCATTCTTCACATCTTGAGAAAGAATAATCTTCATCAACACATCAACTTGAAGAAAAGACCATTGAACTCAAAGGCTCTTATCAAAAGGAGAAAATTCTTCTATCTTAATAGACAAATCTTTGTCTCTAATAGAGCTTTTCTACATCACATGCATCTCTATCTTGAAGGGAAATCAAACGAATTTGATCAAGAGTCATTAAACCACCGAGCTTTTATGCAATATCGTGCTTTGAGTTATCACAAAAACAAAGGAGGCAAGATCAATCTTGACTTCTTTCCATATATTTGCATCACATATAACGTAGCTTGGGAAGAACCACCAACTCCCGAAAGAGAAGAAGAAGAATTTGTCCCATATGTGACACAAAGCTTTTATTGAAGTTAACATTTCATCCATTACCCCATTCACATCATTACTCCGTTCCAACTCTCAAAACATTAAGAGGTTCTTGTCCTAAGTTCTATTTCAACATTGCTTGAATCAAACACAAAAACATCACTTTTTAGAGTGTCTCTACATCTAGGATAAACTCATCCTCAAAGACATTTCTACGCAGGTTAAAACTAGTCTATGAGTGCAATCCTCTCATTACTAGGTAGTTAAGTTTGTAATACATCTCAGATTTCTCTAAACCTTATCACATCAAACTTTGTCAATCAAACACAACAAACAATTCAAGAAAGAACTTTGGTACCATCTACCTTTAGTGCTAGAGATTCATATGCAAAATGCTTCACCAAACATCAATCTTTCATTTCATCACCAACTCATCATCATTTTCATCAAACTTCAACAAAAACTTATAAACAAAATGGCTCATACCAGATCAAGATCTAGACAACAAGAAATTGAAGAGGAAGAAGAAGAAAATATCAATAAGTTCCAAGAAGCCCTAGGAGGAAATATAAATGATGAAAATCTAGGCACTCCTACTCTGGTGGCAATAGAAAGGGCACAACACAACCCTCTCTTTAATAGACTTTTTGATGGAATACTCAGGAGCAATGCCGATGCTCACTTTTTAAGACTTGCTCAAGAGGGGGCTAAACTACCCTCTGACTTTGATGTTGCACAACTAAGACAAGCATTAGAACGCTAAAGTCGTAATGAGGATGAAAGAGGTCGAGAACATATTAGATACAACCTTCATCAAGGTAATCCCCCACCTCCTCCTCCTCCAGATGAAAAAGAAATGTTGCGGCAACAAGTTGAGAATCTCGCCCAACAACTTCATAGTGGTGTGAGAACTAATCAGTTTTCACTTAATGACATTTGTCCCTATCCCTTTGATAGGAATCTTCATATGCCACCTTTTCTGCGAGGGCTTGAAACACCCAAGTTTGAAAAGTACCAAGGAAAAGGAGATCCTCGTGATCATGTTAGAGAATTCCATTCAGCTTGCCTCGAAGTGGCATACAAAGATACTTACCTAATGCACATTTTTCCCCAAAGCTTGGGAGGAACAACCACATCATGGTTTTCCCAATTACTAGGTGGCATTAGGACATTTGAAGAACTCATCCAGAAGTTCCTGGCACATTACTCACACAACATTGAATGGGATATCACCATGGCTGATCAATGTAACACTAAACAAAAACTAGGAGAACTATATTCAGTCTTTATGCAATGATGGCGTCAAATGTCTAGCAGACGTTCTCTTCAGTTACCTGAACAAGAACTAGTGGAAATATTTATTTCCAAGTTAAATGATGAAATGGAATTTCACCTAGATGTAAAAGACACATACTCTTTCAATGACATGATCACAAAAGGCTTAAAATGTGAGCGAGCTCTCATAAAAAAAGGGCTTATCAAAATATATAATGAACCAAAGGAATGCCCTCGCCCACGCTTCAATATTGACAAGCCTAACTTCTAGAACAAAAACAAAAACAAAAACGTCATCAACTATGGGGTTGTGGATGCAAGAACTATCAAAAGTGCACAACCTTTGGTATGATTTGCAGCATAGAACCTCCCACCCAAGAATAACACAATTGCTCCTCCAAATCAAGGTTGCAACACATCTCAAGAGGAACCCAGACAACGTCAACAAAATTTTAAAGCAAAGTGAACATACACTCCCTTAGGAAAACCCATCGAACCCATGTTACGTCAGTTGGTTTCTCAAAATCTGGTAACCTTACCCAAAACATCAAATTATGAACCTCAAGTCAAACCTTCATGGTGGAGGGATACTGAACATTGCGATTTCCATCAAGGGAAAGGGCATAAGACAAGCAATTGTCACAGATTGAAAGATCTTATTCAGGATCTTATTGACTGAGGTGAAATCAAAATCAAAGGAAATGACCCAAAAACAACAAACAATGATCATCTCATGTTCAAAAATCCACTTCCATCACAAGATCAAAGGGGTCCTTCCACTTCAGGGAGAAACACACATACCACCGATTATACGCAAGCCGTGTATAATTACACTGTGAATCACCTATATGATGCTAGTGAACAAATTGCAACTATTACCATAAAAAATCTCAGCTCCACTTGCAATGTTGTTACACATCGCGGCAAGATTACCATAAAAGCAGCTCCACAAGGCATCACATCTATCCCAAAGCAGTATAACCTTATGGACCAATTAGATAAAATGCCCACATTGATATCTATCTTAGAGCTATTGCACCTATCTCCATCTTATAAAACAATCTTGGATCAAGCTCTCCAAGAGGCATTAGTTCCTGCAAACCTAAATACAGATCAGTTCCAAGCCATGGTCGGAAATCTTAGGTCATCACCTTGTCTCACTTTCTATGAAAGTGACAACACATCCTTCCAGCAACCTCATAATGCCTCACTCCACATTAAAGGGTTTATTAACCAACATAGGATCAAGCGAGTCTTGATCGATAATGGAGCAGACCTGAATATTTGCACACTACAATTGGTCACAACATTGGGATATGCAATTGAATCAGTAGATCCCCGTAAGAAGATAACAATCAAAGCTTATGATGATGCAGAGCATTCATGCAAAGGAGCAGTTGTGCTACCGATCTGAGTGGGCCCAGTGGTGAAGCACATCATCTGTCAAGTTATGGACCTTCCTCTGTCATATAATTTATTATTAGGAAGACCTTAGATACACGCCATGAAAGCCGTTCCATCCACTTACCATCAGTGTATCAAGTTCCCACATAATGGTGTAGAAATTACAATCCTAGGCGATGCCAACCCCTTTGCATATTGTCACAATATCAATCATCAACCAGAGATTACCATTCCCAACAACAAAGAAGCCATCTCATCCACATCATACGTATGTCCAACCTCTCTTTCCAGTTTGAACACTACTATACCCAAGCAAGAGAAGCTCAAGATGAAAATAGTAGAGGAAGGTCCTGGGGAGTACAATCTAAGCCAACTCTTTTGTGTTGGACAAATGCCCACTTCTCCTAGAACTCATGGTAAACCTCAACAGTTACTTCAAATGCCACTGATCAAGCCAGCATGTAATTTGACGCCTTTCATCTTGGGAAAGAGTCAAGAAGAAGAGACCAGAGATGAGGACTTAGCAGAATGGATCTATAAAGATCCTATAACCACAAACATCCCACAAGCTAAGCTTCCCACATATCAGTATGGAAAAGGCCTTCTCATTATGCAAAGAATAGGTTATGATGGTTAGAGTGCTTTGGGACCTTGCAAGCAAGGACGACATGAGCCTCTACAGCCAGAATTAAAGCCTAAGGATAACACAGGACTAAGCTTTCAAAAGGAGATCTTGCCTAAGCTCCAATTCAAAGGGAAACCCAACAAACCTCTTGTAGTCACATAAATCTGTCCAATTTAATTAAATGAATAGTCCCTATTTATTTGATTAAAAATCCACTAGCCATCAGTTAATTAAATTAACATTTAATTAATTCATCTTCAAACATTCTCCTATTAATTAAATAAATTATTCAATTTATTTTAATTATTCATTATACCAAAATCACAAAATCAATTAAATGAATAAATCATATTTATTTCATTTAATCCTCTTTCCTCTTTTAAATAAATTAAATAAAACATTTATTTAAATCATTAAATCCCCCCCCACTTGCATTTTCCTACAAATGCAACTTGCACCTATTTATTGAAATAAATGAATTTTATTTTAATAAAATCCTATTTTCCCTCACCCACCAAATCCACTTGCAAACCTAAATCCCTTCTAGATTCTTCTAACCCCTTCCTAATTAGCCTAATCCATCCCCTAATTATTGTCACATTCCTAAGCAAGTTGGAGTCACTTCTCAAAGACTTCAAAGTTTTTGAAAAACATTAAATGCTTTGTGTGTTCAACAATCTAACCTCCAAAGTATTCCAAACCACTTATGGCTCTTACATGACTATTAATGGCTCTTACATAACCATTTATGGTTATTTCAACTTGCACTCATGGGTCTCCTCAAACATTTATTGCTTTGCCCTTTTGCCTTTGCACAAGAGTTTATCCATTGGATAAAAGCTTTATTATTTGAATAAAGAATTTATTCACTCAACCCAACCTTGACCTTAACTCCCAAGTTAACTCTCAGGTCATGTCAAGCATTTAATGCTTATTCCCTCTCCTCTCAACCTATCTCACATTGACACTTGTCAACTAGGGATTGGGTTGAAAGCCCTCACATGGATATCAAATCATTCAATCCCAACCCTTGTTGAGATTACTCAATTTCAACCATCCATTGCTCCACTTTACCTATAAATAGAGCCCATTTCTTCATAATCTAGATCCTGAAAACTTGTATGCATTTAATCTATAGTGAATTTTAGAGAGCATTTAGCATAAATCACTCATATATTGTCATCTTGGACTAAAATAAATCTTAGTTCTTTTTCATAATATGTTTTATTAGTTTGTTTTACACTTACATAGCATAAGCTTGAGATTATTTACAATCTTGAATCTCCATAAGCATCCATAGTGAAAAAAGCTCCTAAGAGCTACACTATTTTGGAACTTGGAGAGGAGAGGAACAAAGGAGAAGGAGCTAAGAACATGTTAAGAGGCATTTGGAGATGCCTTCTTACATTTGTGTCATTTGTTAAATATGTTAGCATGATCTTAGTATCTCTTTTGATATGCCTGCTTAGATAAGTTCTTGGTTGAATAACACTAACTATTTCTTGTGTGTTTTTGTGTGTTATACGACTATAGGTTCCAGTCTAACCTTTGGATATTTTGCAGAGCATCATTTGGTGAACCCGACGTGAATCCAAACACCTAAAAACAACCTTTTTTTTTCATACAACTAACTTGTTTGAATGTTGAACTTGACACATAGGTCGTGCTTTAGCGCTTTTGATCACGTTGTAGCACTATTGCAACTTGACATTCTAGTGCTATTGTTTTTACAATAGCGCTATTGTACCAAGTTTGGTGCTATTGACCTTTATTCAATGCTTTTGTTATTGTTTTGGCACCTTTGTGCTTGTTTTAGCGCTATTGCATTTGCTGTCAAAATTTTACTTTTAGCGTTGTTGTGTTTGTATTAGCACATTTGTGTTAAATAATGCTTCTGTTAAAACACAGAGTGGTGCTATTGTAACACAACATTGTAAAAAAAGACCCTGTAACCAAAAATTTGAAATTTGTTAGGCTTGTAGAAGCCCACCATAAATTCGGTTTTTCCTAATTGTTCATTTCTTGTGCAGGTGTTCGAAACTAACTCTTTTGTTGCTAAAAGGTAAAAAAATTTCCATTTTGGTGCTCTAAAAATTGAACAAAAACAGTTTGTTTTCTTGGAAGATTAGGATCATTTGCATTTGGTGCTCTAAAAATTGAACACAACAAATTTACTTCCTTGCGAGTTAGGTTCATTTTATTTGGTGCTTAAAACAAGACAAGACAAATTTATTTTTTGCATCAAACTAAAATTTCACAATCCACAATTCCATTTTGGTGCAAATAAAATTCACAATCAACTTGTTTCAATTTTGCAAGCGATTTACTTCAAGCAAATGTGATTTTTATTTCAGTTGACCAGGATTTCATTTTCCTAGTTACTTAAACATATTGCCTTTAAAGTTAAAAAGAACATCATGGTTGTTGGAGAAACATCTCCAATTAGATAGAAAATCATTGCAATAACAAGTTAAAAGAACAAGTGTTTTTCGTTATTGGCACACTTGTGCAAAAAGTTGTTCGAGTGGTCCTACTTCTAACACACACTATCCTCTCCCTTGGCTTTCGTGGTCCTAGGTGCAAGAGAAAACTGTTCGTAACACTCAAAAAATTTTCTTTTTAAGAGAGGCCTACCAAGAGACACATCACTCTTGGGAATGACCTCGCGTGGAAAATCGTTCGAGCCGCTATAGAAATCAGGTGAGAACGAAAGCTATAGCCTTGGGTATAGCTGTTCCTATAGTGTAACTTGCCAAAAGGACAAATGGGCCCCACCACAAGTTACAAGGCTCTTAAGTGAGTCACTGTAGAATGAACTTATGTCCAAAGACATCGAACATGACTAAACACCTTTAAGTAGTAGCCCACCCATTCTATTGATTGAGGATATTTGTGATATAATTCAGTGCAAGAGCATAGATGGTTTTGCTCCCAAGATACTCACCATACATATTTCCTTGAGTAGATACATAGCTTTTTGAAAAGTCACTTGTGACTTGATAAAAGTGATGACTCCCCCATCATAGGGATCATCTATTTGTTATGCTCATGCAAGACTTAGTATATCACATCCTTACCTGCCATGACGGGATTCATAAGGTATGTAGTACCAAAGTCAAAGAAATATCAAGATGTGGGCTAAATTTATCACAACTGGTCATTTGACCTTAGGGATACAAAGTGTTTGAAGTATTTTCATTTTAGTCAAGACCAATTACAAATTGAGCCGACTTCAGGCTTTGGAAAGAAAAACACCTAAAATACACTTAAAGGAAAGAGTCATAAAAAGTCCAAGGATTAGGTTGATCTTGACCCATACTCATTTGTGCCTTTTAGGCAACATTCTTGTGTTTGCGTGCTTGCTTTGTTTTCTTGTCAAAGAAACACCATAGAATCCAAAAATCAAAACAAGTATTCATCCAACCAAACATTTTTCAAATCCAACCAAACATTTTTCAAAACAACCAAGAGATCAAAAACAGAGAACAAAGTATCAAAACTTTATGACCATTCTTCACATCTTGAGAAAGAAGAATCTTCATCAAAACATCAACTTGAAAAGAAGACCATTGAGCTCAAAGGATTTGATCAAAAGGAGGAAATTCTTCTATCTAAATAGACAAATCTCTATCTCTCATAGAGATTTTCTACATCACATGCGTCTCTACCTTCAAGGCAAATCAAACGAATTTGATCCAGAGTCATTGAACCGCAGAGCTTTTATGTAATATAGAGCTTTGAGTTATCACAAAAACCAAGGAGGCAAGATGAATCCCAACTTCTTCCCAGACATTTGTATCATTTACAACATAGCTTGAGAAATGCCACCAACGCCTGAAAGGGAAGAGGTAGAATTTATTCCATTTGTGACACAAAGCTTTTATTGAAGTTAAACATTTCATCCATTTCTCATTCACTTCATCATCAATCCGTTTCAACTCTCAAAACATTAAGAGGTTCTTGTCCTAAGTTCTCTTTTGGATATTGCTTGAATCAAACACAAAACATCACTTTTAGATTGTTTCTACATCTAGGATAAGCTCATCCTAAGAGACATATCTACGCAGGTTAAAACTAGTTTATGAGTGAATCCTCTCATTACTAGGTAGTTAAGTCTGTAACACATCTCAGATTTCTCTAAACCTTATCACATCAAACCTTATCAAACACAACAAGCAATTCAATGAAGAAAACTTTGGTAATATCTACCTTTTAGTGCTAGAGATCCACATTTAAAACAACACACCAACCATCAATCTTTCATTTCATCAAAAACCCATCATCATTTTCACCCAACTTCAACAGAAACTCATAAACAAAATGGCTCATACCCGATCACAGTCAAGGCAACAAGAAATAGAAATTGAAGAAGAAGAGGAGAAAAATATCAATGAATTTCAAGAAGCACTTGGAGGAAATGCTAATGACGGAAACCCAAGTACTCCTACTCTTGCAAAGATAGAAAGGGCTCAACACAACCCTCTCTTTAACAGACTTTTTGACGAAATACTCAGGAGCAATGCGGATGCTCACTTTTTAAAGCTTTCTCAAGAAGGAGCCAAACTCCCCTCTGACTTTGATCTTGCACAACTAAGACAAGCATCAACATGACAAAGTTGCTATGAAGAAGAAAGGTAGAGATACCATCAGATATAACATTCCTTAAGGTAACCCACCTCCTCCTCCTCCAAATGAAATAGAGATGTTGAGGCAACAAGTTGAAAATCTTGCCCAACAACTTCATAGTGGTGTGAAAACTAATCAATTTTCACTCAATGACATTTTTCCCTATCCCTTTGATAGGAATCTTTATATGCCACCTTTTCTACGAGGATTCGAAACACCCAAATTTGAAAAGTATAGAGGAAAGGGAGATCCTCGCGATCATGTCAAGGAATTCCACTCAGCTTTCCTCGAAGTGGCATACGAGGACACATCCCTAATGTGCCTTTTTCCCCAAAGCTTGGGAGGAACAACCACATCATGGTTTTCTTGACTACCAGGTGGCATTAGGACCTTTGAAGAGCTAGTTCAGAAGTTCTTGGCACATTACTCTCATAACATTGAACGTGATATCACCATGGCTGATCTATGTAACACTAAACAAAAGCCAGGTGAACTATTCTCAATATTCCTGCAATGATGGCATCAAATGTCTAGTAGATGTTCTCTTCAGTTACCTGAACAAGAACTAGTGGAAACATTTATTTCCAAATTAAACGAAGAATTGGAATTTCACTTGGATGTCAAAGACATAGACTCTTTCAATGACATGATCACCAAAGGATTAAAATGTGAGTGGGCTCTTATCAAGAAAGGACTTATCAAAATCTATAATGAGCCAAAAGATGGTCCTCGCCCATGCTTCAATAGTGACAAACCAAGCTTTTGGAACAAGAACAAAAATGTTCTCAATGACGGGGTTGTGGATGCAAGTACTATCAAAAGTGCACAACCTATAGTTTGATTTGCAGGAAAGAATCCCCCACCTCAGACTAACACAGTTGCTCCTCCAAATCAAGGCCGCATCACATCTCATGATGAACCCAAACCACGTCAAAAAAAACAAAAGTGAACATACACTCCCTTAGGGGAACCCATCGAAATAGTATTACGACAACTGGTTTCTCAAAATCTGGTAACTCTACCCAAAACATCAAACTATGAACCTCAAGTCAAACCTGCATGGTGGAGGGATACTGAACATTGTGATTTCCATCAAGGGAGAGGACACAAGACAAGAAATTGTCACAGATTGAAAGATCTTATTCAGGATCTTATTGACTACGGTGAAACCGAAATTGAAGGACATGACCCAAAAACAACAAACAATGATCATCTGATGTTCAAAAATCCACTTCCATCACAAGATCAAAGGGGTCCTTCCACTTCCAGGAGAGGCACTGATACCACTGATTATACACAAGCTACGTATAATTACACTGTAAATCACTTGTACGATGTTAGTGAACAAATTGCAACTATAACCATAAAAAATCCCAGCTCCACTTGCAATGTTGTTACACGCCGCAACAAGATTACCATAAAAGCAGCTCCACAAGGCACCACATCTATCCCAAAGTAGTATAACCTTGTGGAATAGTTAGACAAAACGCTCGCACTGATATCTATCTTAGAGATATTGCACCTATCTCTATCTCAAAAAACAATCTTGGATCAAGCTCTCCAAGAGGCATCAGTCCCTACAAACCTAAATACAGATTAGTTCCAAGCCATGGTTGGAAATCTAAAGTCATCACCTTGTCTCACTTTTTCCGAAAGTGACAACTCTTCCTTCCAGCAACCTCATAATGCCTCACTACACATTGAAGGATTTATCAACCAACATAGGATTAAGCGAGTCTTGATTGGTAATGGAGCAGGCTTGAATATTTGCACACTGCAGTTGGTCACAACTTTGGGATATGCAATAGAATTAGTGGATCCCCGTAAAAAGATCACAATCAAAGCTTAGGATGATGCAGAGCATTCATCCAAAGGAGCTGTGGTACTACCTATCTGAGTGGGCCCTGTGGTGAAGCATATCATCTGTTAAGTTCTAGACCTTCCTCTTCCATACAATCTATTGTTAAGAAGACCTTGGATACATGCCATGCAAGCCATTCCATCCACCTACCATCAGCGTATCAAGTTCCCACATATTGGTGTAGAGATCACAATCCTGGGCGATGGAAACCCCTTTGCATATTGTCATAATATTAGTCATCAACTAGAGATTACTGTTCCTAACAATAGAGAAGCCATCTCCTCCACCTCATAAATAAGTCCAGCCTCTCTTGCCAGTTCAAACACCACTATACCCAAGAAAATAAAGCATAAGATGAAAATAGCAGAGGAAGGTCCTGGGGAATACAATTTGAGTCAACTCTTTTGTGTGGGACAAATGCCCACTTCTCCTAGAACACATGGAAAACCTCAACAGTTACTTCAAACACCACTAATCAGGCTAGCATGTGCTTTGACGCCTTTCATCCTTGGGAAGAGTCAAGAAGAAGAAACCAGAGATGAGGACTTAGTGAAATGGATCTATAAAGATCCCATAACCACCGATATACCGCAAGCAACACTTCCTACGGATCAGTATGGAAAAGGCCTCCTCATTATGCAAAGAATGGGTTACGATGGTCAGAGTGCTTTGGGACCTTGCAAACAAGGAAGACATGAACCACTGTTGCTGAAATTAAAGCCCAAGGATAATACAGGCCTAGGCTTTCAAAAGGAGATCTTTCCTAAGCTCAGATTCAAAGGAAAACCCAACAAACCACTATATCAGCCTATTGCAAAGAGGACACCTTTTATTATCAAAGCAACATCAAAAACCATCGTAACTCCCCCACCAAGGCCCAAAATCCCAACACAACCATCTACAATGCTAATCATCCCACCAATCAAACCAGTGATCCCATCAGCAACAACAATAACATCAATAGCACCATTAGTAGTAGCAACTATATCAGAATCCATAGTAGTATCTACGACACCAGTGGTTCCAGCAGAAGTAGCAGAGTCAACACTACTGATACTCCCCATATCAGATTCATTGATCCCCATCATCCTTCCTGCAGCATCGATCATTTAATCTACAAAGGTACATCAACCAATCACACTTGCAGTATTTAACACAAAGGACATCCCAGTATGGTATAGTAATTGGATACTGGAAAGTGACTCAAAGACCAACTCACATGAATGGGAATTTGATTCCATCCAGCTTAATACTTCAGATGAGGAAGACACATCACTACCTCCACCTTGCAAAGACATCCCTATTTATGGAGAAGCACAGATAAAGACGTCTTGGGTTCCTGAGCTGGAAACTTCTTCCACAGACCCTACATCACATCTAACACCTGATTCTGACAGGGAGAGTACCATCAACGACCTTCACCACACCATCCTAACCCTCACTGACACATCTAACGAACTTAACGTAATCGATGAAGTAATGCCCATTATCCATCCTGAACTCATCAAATGAAACCAACCTAATCCCCCATGTCTTGAGCTTTTCCAAAATGATGAGGCAATCATTGACTTTTTGGAACTACGGGATAACATACCAAGAGGGGATCACAAAGTTGGATTCACCATTGAACTTAATAGCACAACATACTTTGGGGCAGATGCCAAACCTTTCAGCTGCAAAAATATAACAATAAAACATGGATCTTCGAGTGAAAACCACACTATGGCACTATTTGATTCAACAAAAGTAAAAAGAAAGAGCGTATCAAATGGTGAAAACCTCTCTGAGGCACTGGTAGATGAAAGGTTTGACATTCTCCCTGCTAGTACACAACAGGAATGATCAATGATTCTCATCGAGGAAACAAACAAATACAACGTGGGGACTCCTGAAACTCCTCACCACATACATCTGGCATTTCTTCTAACTCTAGAGGAACAACCTAAGTTTGTAGAGTTCTTCCAGAAGTGTCAGATCAACTTTGCATGGTCATATGCAGACATGCCTGGGTTTGACCCTGATTTAGTCATGCATCACCTCACCGTAGCAGAAGGAGCCAAGCTTGTCAAGCAGAAACTTCACAAGATGCATCCTCAGATTGTAGTACTAGTCAAAGCAGAACTCAACTCAAAACCACTAATGGCTCTTACATGACCATTAATGGCTCTTACATAACAATTTATGGTTATTTCAACTTGCACTCATGTGTCTCCTCAAGCATTTATTGCTTTGACCATGGTTATCCCTTTTGCCTTTGCACAAGAGTTTATCCATTGGATAAAGGCTTTTTCTTTGAATAAAGAATTTATTCACTCAACCCAACCTTGACCTTAACTCTCAAGTTAACTCTCAGGTCATGTCAAGCATTTAATGCTTATTCCCTCTCCTCTCAACCTATCTCATATTGACACTTGTCATCCTAGGATTGGGTTGAAAACCATTACATGGATTGAATATCATTCAATCCTGACCCTTGTTGAGATTACTCAGTCTCAACCATCCAATGCTCCATTTTACCTATAAATAGAGCCCATTTCTTCATAATCCAGATCCTGAAAACTTGTATGTATTTAATCTATAGTGAATTTTAGAGAGCATTTAGCATAAATCACTCATATATTGTCATCTTGGACTAAAATAAATCTTAGTTCTTTTTCATAATATGTTTTATTAGTTTGTTTTACACTTGCATAGCATAAGCTTGAGATCATTTACAATCTTGAATCTCCATAAGCATCCATAGTGCAAAAAGCTGCTGAGAACTGCACTATTTTGAAACTTGGAGAGGAGAGGAACAAAGGAGAAGGAGCTAAGAACATGTTAAGAGGCATTTGGAGATGCCTTCTTACATTTGTGTTATTTGTTAAATATGTTAGCATGATCTTAGTATCTCTTTTGATATGCCTGCTTAGATTAGTTCTTGGTTGAATAACACTAACTATTTCTTGTGTGTTTTTGTGTGTTATATGACTATATGGCTTTTCAGGATACAATCAGATAAAGATAGCACCAGAGGATCAACATAAGACAACCTTCACATGTCCATGGGGCACATACTGCTAGAATGTAATGCCTTTTGGTCTAAAGAATACAGGAGCGACCTATCAACAAGCAATGACCACCATCTTCCATGACATGATGCATACTATGATCCAAGATTATGTTGATGAATTACTAGCAAAATCCCTCACTAGAGAAGGTCATCTCGACATATTAGATAAAATCTTTGATAGACTGGAACAATATCATGTTCAACTCAACCCAAAGAAATGTGTCTTTAGGGTAACCTTAGAGAAGCTTCTAGGGTACATTGTCTCAAGCAAAGGCATTGAGGTCGATCCAGCAAAGGTCAAAGCAATCATGGACATGCCACCACCAAAGAACATCGGTCAGCTAAGGACATTACAAGGACGACTACAATCTATCCGAAGATTCATTGCACAACTGGCAGATAAGTGTCACCCCTTTACACATCCACTTTTAATGGGATGCTAGATGCCAGCATGCATTCCAGATGCTTAAAGACTATCTCCTGAATACACCATTGTTGATCACACTAGATCCAAGTGGACCTTTGTTACTCTATATC
Organism: Cryptomeria japonica; assembly: GCF_030272615.1. NCBI lineage: Eukaryota > Viridiplantae > Streptophyta > Pinopsida > Cupressales > Cupressaceae > Cryptomeria > Cryptomeria japonica. Next base: position 960,236,872 of record NC_081407.1, read on the forward strand.
TCAGCAACAAGTACAACATTGGGTATACTACTAGCACAACATAATGCAGAAGGGAAAGAGTGTGCTATTTACTACATCTCTCGCACACTGGTTGGCTATGAACTCAATTACACCCCTATTGAGTGAGCTTGCCTAGCAATAATCTTGGTAGCAACTAAACTAAGGCACTATCTATTAACACACAAGGTACAACTCATTGCAAATATTGATCCACTCAAATACTTACTCAGTAAAGAAGCATTGACAGGCCACTTGGCCAAATGGGTGATGATTCTCTATGAATTTGACATTAAGTATGTGGACCGTAAGGCTATCAAAGGACAAGTTATTGTCGATCAGTTAGCCGAGGCACCACTCATAGGTGATCATCCTCTCATTTCCAATTTTCCAGATGAAGAGATATTCATGATCACAACAACACAACCATGGAAACTATACTTTGATGGTTCATACACTAGGCATGGCTCGGGGGCAGGCATTTTGTTCATCACACCTCGAGGTGATAGCATCCTGAAGTCTTATAGGCTCACATTTCCATGCACAACCAACATAGCAGAGTATGAGGCCTTGATCACATGACTCAGGCTAGCCATACAATGGAAATTACAAGAACTACAAGTATATGGTGACTCCCAACTGGTCATTCGACAAGCAACAGATGAATATCAGACCAAGGATGATAAACTCATGCCATACAAGCAAGTGGTGGAAAAATTAAAGGCATCATTTACTACTATCACCTTTGAGCAGATACCAAGAGATCAGAATCGAGCAGTTGACGCTATGGCTACCATTTCATCTCTCTTAGATCTTCCATAGAATTCAACATGCTATGAGTTCTTGGCAGAACAACTTTGGATCCCCACTTATGATATCCTCGAATCCGAGATGATATGTCACCTAATCAGTTCTGAATCCCCATGGTATGGTGAGTTCTACACCTATCTCCGCGATCGCACCCTTCCTCCCAATCAATCGAATAACCAACGTAAAACCTTCATTCGCCAAACTGCTCGATATACCATTATTGCTGAAACCCTATATCGACACAGTCTTGATGGTACTCTCCTTTGATGTCTAGAATAAGATGAGATAACAAAGGCCTTGGAAGAGGTACATGAAGGAATTTGTGGAACTCATGCAAGTGGTCCATCACTAGCCAAGAAACTCTTGCGCACTGGATACTATTGGCCATCCATGGAAAAAGACTCCTATTACTTTGTCTGAAAATGCAAGAAATGCCAAGTGCATGGAGACCTGATACATGCACCAGCATAGGAACTGCAACCAATCACAACACCATGGCCTTTTTATCAATGGGGACTTGACCTTGTGGGTAAAATCCATCCCTCTTCATCCAACAACCACAAATTCATTATTACTACCATTGAATACTTCACAAAGTGGATCAAAGCTATTCCACTTAACCAAGTTACTGGCAAGCAGATCGCCTCATTCATCCTCAATTACATCATCTGTTGGTATGGTGTACCCATGTCTATCATCACAGATAACGGTCTTCCTTTTAAAAATTAGGATGTCCATGAAATATGTGAGAAATTTCACATCCAACACTGCTTTTCCACTCCCTATTACCCACAAGGAAATGATCAGGCCAAAGCATCAAAAAAGAACATATTAAGAATCCTAAAAAAGACAATCAATGATGCTGGTCATGATTGGCATGCTCAATTGAATCCAACACTATGGGCATATCGAAATAGCATTCACACCCCTATAGGTGCAACTTCCTACTCATTGGTCTATGGTGCTGAAGCTATTTTACCTATTGAGGTTGAGATACCATCACTACGGGTTTCCTTGCACAATCTCATCGATGATGAAGCATACAGAGTATCCCGTCTCCAAGACTTAGAGCTACTTGATGAAAAATGACAAGCTGCATACAATCACCTCAAAGCCTATCAGTAGTGCATGAGCAGAAGCTATAATCATTGAGTTAGAGCTCATACATTCAAGGTAGGTGATCTTGTTCTTCGAGAAAATCCTCATAACCAACCCAACTGAGAACATCAGGGAAAGTTTGAATCAAATTGGCTGGGTCCATATGTTGTCACTGCTGTATTTGGGTCCGGGGCATATTAGTTGGCTACTTCAGAAGGAGAACCACTAGCAGATCTGATCAACAACATGCACCTCAAACAGTTTTATACATAAGCTGCACAGAGCATCAAGCTCTCATACATGCTAGAAAATCAATCCAAAAACGTCCAGATAAATGTCCTGAAGAAAATACAAAAACATCAAAATAGTAAAGAAAAATCATGCATCCAAATGGTGAACAACCACTTCGGTGGCACCTTGGGTAAGTGCGATGGTGAAAACTTGGCAAATAGGTGCCACTCATAAAGGCTATGATCACATCCACTCTATACACACATCCATCCATCCAAACCATGGCTTGTTATTAATCTACAATCAAGAAAGTACTTCATGCGTCTTGCATCCCACTTTTTCATAGTCATGTCTAAACTGGGGGCAATGCCCTTAACCTATTGATGGAAGTGGATTCTACATTGTTTTGTGATTCATTAAGTTCTTCATTCAAAACTATCTCACAAAATCCAAAAAACATTCAAAACAATCATCAAAATACCAAAAACATTTGAAAACTATCTCTCAAAATACTGGAAACATTCAAAACAATCACAAAATCCAAAAACATGAGAAAACATAAAAATCACACAAAAACATGGCCACACATTGTACGTACTCATCCAAGCAGATACCAAACAAACATTAAAAAATACTCACACAATGATCACTTCTCAACATCGACCAAACAATCAACATCAACACTCAAAACTGTCTTCAACAAGGATGCATCCTTCCTTACCAAAACAAAGACAAAATGACGTTTTCTTTGACAAGAAAATTATGTGTTAAGCTATCAAATACTTGGTTGATTTGTGAGTAATTCATTCATTTATATGTATCAGGTTCCTACAACATTGATTGTGTATCTTCGGTGCATTATTTTGATGAAGTTCTGGGGCATGTACTAATGGTGTCTACGTGGGAAGTTCACTAAGCTACATGATCTTATGCAAAATGCAGTCATAGATCACTACGACTTGTTGACTACAACATATAACTTGACCATATGAGCATGAACCATTACCAAGGATCCATATTCTTTATTCTTTATGTATATACTGTTTTGTTTGCACGAACAATGCTCCTTCTTTGGTTCCTCCTCATCCAATTTGGATAAAGGTTTTTGTCTCTTATTAAGGTATGAATTTATCTCAAGGTATGATCAACTCAAGATCAAAGAGGACAATCCAAGTCATGCATGAATGGAGATGATCCTTGCCTGTTCCACAAGCAATACTCAGGTCAACTTGATCCATTATACCACGTTGCTTGTATTAACTTGCTATATCAAAATCCATGTAAGGAATACTCAGGTCATCTTGAATCATTATGTCAAGTTGCTTGTAGTTTCTTACAACATTTTAAAGCTCAATGATGAAAAATAAAGCACTATGGATTGTCATTTCATCTCATCTGCATATATTACATTTCATTGCATTCCACCCATCCATACATCCATAATAGATGCATATCATGCATACATAGAAATGACAATGCAGACTCTATTTTCCTCTTCTTCCATAGGAATGAGTCATAGGTCTTCCATTTCTTTTATCTAACATCAAACCCCCCCCCCCACCCTCCCCATCTCAATAATCAACTTCACATACCCTTCATCGTTTCCCATCAACTCAATCAGGCTACGTTCATCACCATCCATCTCTAATAAGAGGGGTTTCGTTTTCTTTCCTAAGTCATCATATAAGCCAAGCAAGTTACTCTATCTGCATAGGTACATCGACTCACACACACCTAGACTATCAACAGATACTCTGATCAAGTATCTTTGTGTCTCAATAGGTAATCGATCATGGTAATCCTAGACTACATCAGGCATTTATCACAATGACCTAGTCTCAACGGGGCTGCTATGATTCACCACAACCATCCATCCCACACACACACTATCAATTGATCAACCAATCCAAACATAATCTAACAGACAATTACATCAACTATCTGTGTCTCAATGAGTATTTTGCTTCATATACCTTGACTTCATTGAGAAATTACATCAATTGTCTAAGTCACATCAGGTCACTTTGATTCACTTACTCAGACTTTATCTTGTCCAAGCAAACAACTGACATCAACTATCATGCTTTGACTCGCCCAGGGCAATTAAACCAATTGCACCAGATTGTTCACCCAATTTTGATCAATTATATAGCATCACTCGAAAGCACAACCACCACATTTTCACTGTATCTCTTGCATGACCTAAGGGTACTCACTGGCTTGATGTTTCTCCATATTCACTCAGATTTCTTCTATTCTTTCTAAATTCTTCTCTTCTATTCACCCGACCAATTTTCATTCTTTTTCGAGAGATCATCCGATTTTTTTGAAATTTTTTGGCCCATCTCTTGAGGGTGCATACCACCCATTAAATTTACATTTTATGGGGCATTTCTTCACACCTATTTCTCTTTCTTTGAAATAATGCGATAAACTGCACCATCTCAAAGAGGGGCAAATGTAGTCACATAAATCTGTCCAATTTAATTAAATGAATATTCCTTATTTATTTGATTAAAAATCCACTAGCCATCAGTTAATTAAATTAACATTTAATTAATTCATCTTCAAACATTCTCCTATTAATTAAATAAATTATTCAATTTATTTTAATTAATTCATTATACCAAAATCACAAAATCAATTAAATGAATAAATCATATTTATTTCATTTAATCCTCTTTCCTCTTTTAAATAAATTAAATAAAACATTTATTTAAATCATTAAATCCCTCCCCACTTGCATTTTCCTACAAATGCAACTTGCACCTATTTATTGAAATAAATGAATTTTATTTTAATAAAATCCTATTTTCCCTCACCCACCAAATCCACTTGCAAACCTAAATCCCTTCTAGATTCTTCTAACCCCTTCCTAATTAGCCTAATCCATCCCCTAATTATTGTCACATTCCTAAGCAAGTTGGAGTCACTTCTCAAAGACTTCAAAGTCTTTGAAAAACATTAAATGCTTTGTGTGTTCAACAATCTAACCTCCAAAGTATTCCAAACCACTTATGGCTCTTACATGACCATTAATGGCTCTTACATAACCATTTATGGTTATTTCAACTTGCACTCATGGGTCTCCTCAAACATTTATTGCTTTGCCCTTTTGCCTTTGCACAAGAGTTTATCCATTGGATAAAAGCTTTATTATTTGAATAAAGAATTTATTCACTCAACCCAACCTTGACCTCAACTCCCAAGTTAACTCTCAGATCATGTCAAGCATTTAATGCTTATTCCCTCTCCTCTCAACCTATCTCACATTGGCACTTGTCAACTAGGGATTGGGTTGAAAGCCCTCACATGGATCTCAAATCATTCAATCCTGACCCTTATTGAGATTACTCAATTTCAACCATCCATTGCTCCACTTTACCTATAAATAGAGCCCATTTCTTCATAATCTAGATCTTGAAAACTTGTATGCATTTAATCTATAGTGAATTTTAGAGAGCATTTAGCATAAATCACTCCTATATTGTCATCTTGGAATAAAATAAATCTTAGTTCTTTTTCATAATATGTTTTATTAGTTTGTTTTACACTTGCATAACATAAGCTTGAGATCATTTACAATCTTGAATCTCCATAAGCATCCATAGTGCAAAAAGCTCCTAAGAGCTACACTATTTTGGAACTTGGAGAAGAGAGGAACAAAGGAGAAGGAGTTAAGAACATGTTAAGAGGCATTTGGAGATGCCTTCTTACATTTGTGTCATTTGTTAAATATGTTAGCATGATCTTAGTATCTCTTTTGATATGCCTGCTTAGATTAGTTCTTGGTTGAATAACACTAACTATTTCTTGTGTGTTATATGACTACAGGTTCCAGTCTAACCTTTGGGTATTTTGCAGAGCATCACCTCTATATCAACCTACTATAAAGAGGCCACCTTTGATCATATCAGTAGCATCACACACCATCACAACTGCCCCACTGAGGTTAAAAATCCTAGCAAGATCATCCCCAACACCCATCATTCCACCAATCAAACTAGCAACCCTATCAGAAGGAGCAATAACATAAAAAATGCCATTAGCAGCAACAACTAAATCAGAATTCCCAATAGTATTAACAACACTGGCAATTTCAGTAGAAGTAGCAGAGTTAGCAACACCGATGCTCCTCGTATCGGATTCACTGATCCCCATAATCCTTCCTGCAACACCGATCATTTCATCTACAATGGTACATCAACCCATCACACCTGCAGTGTTTAACTTAAAAGATATCCCAATATGGTATAGAAATCAGATAATAGAAAGTGACTCAAAGACCAACTCACATGAGTGGGAGTTTGATTCAGTACATTTGAATACTTCAGATGAGGAAGATATATCACCCCTTCCACCTTACAAAGACATCCCTATTTATGGAGAAGCACAGATTAAAACCTCTTGGGTTCCTGAACTGGAAACATCTTCCACAGACCCTACATCACATCCTACGCCTAATTCTGACAGGGAGAGTACCATCAATGACCTTGACCACAATGTCTTAACCCTCATTGACACATCTAACGAACTTAACCTAATCGATGAGGTAATGCCCATTATCCATCCTGAACTCATCAAATCGAACCAACCTAATCCCCCATGCCTTGACCACTTCCAAAATGATGAGGCGATCATTGACTTTTTGGAATTACGGGATAACATACCAAGCAGGGATCACAAAGCTAGATTTTCCATAGAACTTAATAGCGCAACATACTTTGGGGTGGATGCCAAACCTTTCAACTGCAAAAATATAACAATAAAACATGGATCTTCCAGTGAAAACCACACTGTAGCATTATTTGACCCCAAAAAAGTAAAAAGAAAGAGCGTATCCAATGGTGAAAACCTCTTTGAGGCGCCTGAGGATGAAAGGTTTGACATCCTCGCCTCTCATAGACACTAGGAACGATTAACGATTCTCATAGAAGAAATCAAAGAATACAATGTGGGGACTCCTGAAACTCCTCACCACATACATCTAGCATCTCTTTTAACTTCAGAGGAACAACCCAAGTTTGTCGAATTCTTCCCGAAGCGCCATATTAACTTTGCATGGTCATATGCAGACATGCCTAGTCTTGATCCGGATTTAGTCAGGCATCACCTCACCATAGTAGAAGGAGCGAAGCCTGTCAAGCAAAAGCTTTGCAAGATGCATCCTTAGATTGCAGTACTAGTCAAAGCAAAACTTAAGAAACTCCTGGATGTTGGTTTCATTCGACCAATTGATTATGCAGATTGGATCTCCAATATTGTGCCTGTCGGCAAACCAAATGGGGGCATCCGTATTTGTACTAACTTCAAAGATCTGAACAAGTCATGTTCTAAAGATGACTTCCCCCTACCAAATATCGACATTAGAGTAGACCTATCAACAAGACATGCCATGCTTTCACTCATGGACAGTTTTTTAGGATACAATTAGATAAAGATTGCACCAGAGGATCAACATAAGACGACCTTCACATGTCCATGGGGAACATACTACTGGAATGTAATGCCTTTCAGTCTCAAGAATGCAGGAGCAACCTATCAACGAGCAATGACCACCATCTTCCATGACATGATGCATACCATAATGGAAGATTATGTTGATGACTTATTGGTAAAATCGCTCACAAGAGAAGGTCATCTAGACATATTGGAGAAAATATTTGACAGACTGGAACAATATCATGTTCATCTCAACCCAAAGAAATGTGTCTTTGGAGTAACCTCAGGGAAGCTTCTAGGATACATTGTCTCCAACAAAGGCATTGAGGTTGATCCTGCAAAGGTCAAAGCAATCATGGACATGCCACCTCCCAAGAATATCAGTCAGCTAAGGACATTACAAGGACGGCTACAATCCATCCAAAAATTCATTGCACAACTGGCAGATAAGTGTCACCCATTTACACACCTGCTACACAAAAACATTCACTTTCAATGGGATACTAGATGCCAACAAGCATTCCAGATGCTTCAAGACTATCTCATGAATACACCATTGTTGATCCCACCAGATCCGAGCAGACCTCTGTTACTCTATATTTCAGCAACTAATATAGCATTGGGAGTGCTACTAGCTCAACACAATGCAGAAGGGAAAGAGTGCGTCGTTTACTACATCTCTCACACACTGGTTGGCTATGAACTCAATTATACACCTATTGAGCGAGCTTGTCTAGCAGTAATCTTGGCAGCCACTAAACTGAGGCACTATCTATTGACACATAAAGTACAACTCATTGCAAAGATTGATCCATTCAAGTACTTACTTAGCAAAGCAGCATTGATAGGCTGCTTGGCCAAATGGGTGATGATTCTAAGTGAATTTGACATCGAGTATGTGGACCATAAAGCTATCAAAGGACAAGTCATTGTAGATCAGTTGGCCGATAATCCCCTCATAGGCAATAATCCTCTCATTTCCAATTTTTGAGATGAAGAGATATTCATGATCACAACAACACAACCATGGAAACTATACTTTGATGGGTCATACGCTAGGCATGGCTCGGGGGTAGGCATTCTGTTTATCACACCTCAAGGTGACAACATCCTGAAGTCTTACAAGCTCACATTCCCATGCACAACCAACATAGCAGAGTATGAGGCCTTGATCACAGGACTCAGGCTAGCCATACAATGGAAGTTACAAGAATTGCAAGTATATGGAGACTCCCAACTGGTCATTCGACAAGCAACTGATGAATATCAGACTAAAGATGACAAACTCATGCCATACAAACAAATGGTGGACATTCTAAAGGCATCATTTACTACTATCACCTTTGAGAAAATACCAAGAGATCAGAATCAAGCTGCTGACGCTATGGCTACTATTGCATCTCTCCTAGATCTTCCAAAAAATTCATCACGCTATGAGTTCTTGGTCGAACAACTTTGGATTCCCGCTTATGATATCTCCAAATCTGAGATGATATGTCACCTTGTCGGTTCTAAATCCCCATGGTACAGTGAGTTCTACACCTACCTCCATGATCACACCCTTCCTCCTAACCATTCAAATAACCAACTTAAAACCTTCATTTGCCAAACCGCTCGATATACCATTATTGTTGAAACCCTATACTAACGTAGTCTTGATGGTACTCTCCTTCGATGTTTGGAACAAGATGAGATAACAAAGGCCTTGGAAGAGGTACATGAAGGAATTTGTGGAACTCATGTAAGTGTCCCGTCACTAGCCAAGAAGATCATACGAGCTAGATACTATTGGCCATCTATGGAAAATGACTCTTACTACTATGTTAGAAAGTGCAAGAAATGCCAAGTTCATGGTGACCTGATACATGCACCAGCACAAGAATTGCAACCAATCACAACACCATGGCCCTTTTGTCAATGGGGACTTGACCTTGTGGGTAAAATCCATCCCTCTTCATCCAACGACCACAAATTCATTATTACTGCCATCGAATACTTCACAAAGTGGATCGAAGCTGTTCCACTTACCCAAGTCATTGACAAGAAGATCACCTCATTCATCCTCAATTACATCATCTGTCGGTATGGTGTACCCATGTCTATCATCACAGATAATGGGCTTCCTTTAAAAAATCAGGATGTCCGTGAACTCTGTGAGAAATTTCACATCCAACACTGCTTTTCCACTCCCTATTACCCACAAGGCAATGGTTAGGCTGAAGCATCAAACAAGAACATATTGAGAATCCTAAAGAAGATAGTCAATGATGCCGACCGTGATTGGCATGTTCAATTGAATCCAGCACTATGGGCGTATCAAACTAGCATTCAAACCCCTACAGGCGCAACTCCCTACTCATTGGTCTATGGTGGAGAAGCTATTTTACCTATTGAGGTTGAGATACCATCACTACGAGTTTCCTTGCACAATCTCATCGATGATGAAGCATATAGAGTATCCCATCTCCAAGACTTAGAGCTACTTGATGAGAAATGACAAGCTGCATACAATCACCTCAAAGCCTATCAGCAGCGCATGAGCAGAAGCTATAATCATCGAGTTCGACCTCGTACATTTGAGGTAGATGATCTTGTTCTTTGACAGAATCCTTGAAACCAACCAAATCGAGGACATCAGGGAAAGTTTGAATCAAATTGGCTGGGTCCATATTTTATCACTGTTGTATTTGGGTCTGGGGCATATTAGTTGGCTACTTTCGAAGCAGAACCGCTAGCAGATCCAATCAACAACATGCACCTCAAACGGTTTTATACCTAAAAGCTGTATAGAAAAACACCAAAAACATTCAGAAAAATGTCCTAAAGAAAATACAAAAACATCAAAATAGTAAAGAAAAATCATGCATCCAAATGGTGAACAACCACTCCGGTGGCACCTTGGGTAAGTGCGATGGTAAAAACCTGGCAAACATGCACCACTCATAGTAGCTATGGCTCCATTGTCTTTCAAACTTTTTGTGATCACTTTCACATTCATCCACTCATCCATCCATCCAAACCATGGCTTGTTATTGATTTGCAATCAAGGATAGTACTTCACGCGTCTCACATCCCGCTTTTTCATAGTCATGTCTAAACTTGGGGCAATGCCCTTAATCTGTTTGATGGAAGTGGATTATATATTATTTTTGTGATTCATTGAGTTCTTCATTCAAAACTATCTCACAAAATCCAAAAACATTGGAAAACTATCTCACAAAATACCAAAAACATTGGAAAACAATCATCAAAATCCAAAAACATTGGAAAACTATCTCACAAAATCCAAAAACATTTGAAAAACATCAAACAAACAAAAACATGGCAACACATTGTACATACATTTTTCAAAGTAGATACCAAACAAACATTGTGAAATAATCAAACAATGACCACTTATCACATCGACCAAACAATCAACATCAACACAAAAACTATCTTCACAAGGATACATCCTTCCTTACCAAACAAACACAAGATCACATTTTCTTTGACAAGAAATTTCTATTTAATTCTATCAAGTACTTGGTTCGATTTGTGGGTTATTTATTTATATCAAGTTCCTACACTACTCCGAGATATCCACAAGTGATTAAGAGTAGCCGAGATGGTTCCTGCAACATTGTTTGTATGTCTTCTACAAATTATTCCAATGAAGTTTTGGGGCATGTACTAATGGTGTCTACGTGGGAAGTTCACTAAGTTGTGTGATCTTATGCAAAAATACAGTCATAGATCACTACAGCTTGCTGACTATAGTGTATACCTCGACCATATGAGCATGGACCATTATTGAGGATCCACATTCTTTATTCTTTATGTGTTGTTTGCTTACAGGTACAATACTCCATCTTTTGTTCCTACTACCTCATCCAAAATCGATGATGGTTTATCTCTGATTATGGTATGAACTTGTCTCAGGATATGATTGACAAAAGATCAAGGAGGACGTTCCAAGTCATGCATGAAAGGAGATAATCCTTGTTGTTCTGCAAGCAATACTCAGGTCAACTTGATCCATTATATCAAGTTGCTTGTATTAACTTGCTATATCAAAATCCATGAAAGGAATTCTCAGGTCATCTTGAATCATTATGTCAAGTTGCTTGTATTTTCTTACAACAATTCAAAAGCTTAATGATGAAAAATAAAGCACTATGGATCGTCATTCCATCTCATCTGTATATATTGCATTCTGTTGCATTCCATCCATCCATACATTCATAAATAACTGCATATCATTCATATATAGTAATGACAATGGATACTCTATTTTCCTCTTCTTCCATAGGAATGCATCATAGGTACTCCATTTCTTCTATCTAACATCGAATCCCCCCTCACCCTCCCCATCTTGGTAATTAGCATCACATACCCTACATCATCTCCCATCAACCCAATCAAGCCAATTACTCTGTCTACATAGGCACATCGACTCACACACACCTAGACTATCAACAGATACCCTGATCAAGTATCTTTGGGTCTCAATAGGTAATCGATTATGACAAATCTAGACTACAACAGACATTTATCATAATGATCTAGTCTCAACGGGGCTGCTATGATTCACCACAATCATCCATCACACACACACACTATCAATTGATCAACCAATCAAACACAATCATAACGAACAATTATATCAATTGTCTAAGTCTCAATGAGTATTTTGCTTCAAATACCTTGACTTCATCGGACAATTACATCAATTGTCTAAGTCACCATCAGGCTACTTTGATTCACTTACTCAGACTTTATCTTGTCCAAGCAAACAACTGACATCAACTGTCATGCTTTGACTCGACCAGGGCAATTCAACCGATTGCACCAGATTGTCCAACCATTTTGATCAATTATATAGCATCAATCAAAAGCACAACACCACATTTGCACCGTATCTCCTGCATAACCTACGGGTACTCACTGGCTTGCCATTTCTCCATATTCACTCTTTTTTCTTCCATTCTTTCACTGTTATTGCTAATTTCTTTTATTCTACCTCCCCTACACTTCTCGTTCTTTTTCGAGAGATTGCCCGATTCTTAAAAAAAATTGGTCCATGTCTCGAGGGGGCATACCACCCACTAAATTAACATTTATGGGGCATATTTCTTCACACCTATTTTTCTTTCTTTGAAACGACGCGATGAAATCACACCGTCTCAAAGAGGGGCAAATGTAGTCACATAAATCTATCCATTAAATTAAATAAATATTTAGTATTTATTTGATTATTTAACCATCAATTAATAATTAATTAAATTAATATTTAATTAATTCATCTTAACCCTCTTCTCCTATTAATTAAATAAATTATTCAATTTATTTGATTTAATTCACTTAACCAAATTTAGACCATTAATTAAATAAATAAATCATATTTGTTTAATTAAAATCTTCTCTCACATTTAAATAAATTAATATTTATTTAAATCCCCCAAAATCCCATCTCTCACATTTAAATAAATTAACATTTATTTATATCACCTTTATCCTCCACCCACTTGCATTTTCCTACAAATGCAAGTTGCACAACTATTTTAAATAAATAAATTATTTATTTAAAATCCTATTTATCCTCACCCACTTGAAACCTTTAATGGTTTCCCTTAAAGTCTTCAAACTTAATGGCTTCCTTCTAGAGTATTCTCAAACCTTTAATGGTTTCCCTTAAAGTCTTCAAACTTAATGGCTTCGTTCTAGAGTCTTCTTAAGCCTTTAAAGATTTCCCTTAAAGCCTTCAAGCATTTAATGCTTTATCTTCCTTTTTCTCATGTAAATAAATTAAGATTTATTTAAATAAAATCCAAAATTCACATTCACATTTAAATAAATAAATATTTATTTAAATATCTATCCAAATACAAATTACACCATTTAATTGAAATAAATGATTTTATTTCAATTGAAAATCCCAAAATTCCTCCCACTTGCATTCTCCTACAAAATCCACTTGCATGCCTAAATCTCTTCTAGGTTCTTCTAACTCCTTCTAATTAGCCTAATCCATCCCCTAAATATTGTCACATTCCTAAGCAACTTGGAGTCACTTCTCTAAGCCCTCAAAGTCTTCAATAACCATTAAAGGCTTTATGTCTTCAAATGGTTAACCTCTAAAGTCTTCCAAACCATTAAAGGCTCTTACACAACCATTTATAGTTAATTCACCTTTTATCTTTGGTTAGAGACTTTCCTGTAACTTAACCATCCTTTTGACTCATGGGTCTCTTCAAAGCATTTATTTCTTTGACTAAGGTAACCATTTAACCCTTGCACATTCATTTATCCCTTGGATAAGAGGAATATCCATTAACCTAACCCTAACCCAACCCAACCCCCTAGGGTAACCATCATGTCCCCTCAAGCATTTAATGCTCCTTATCTCTCCTCTCAAGCCTCCTCATGGTGACACTTGTCAACATGGGATTGAGTTGAAAGTCTCACATGGATTGAATATCTTTCAATCCTAACCCTTGTTCAGATTGCTCAATCTTAACCCTTCATTTCCCCATTTCTTCTATAAATAGAACCCTTCTCCTCAAGCAAAGAATGAAGCATTAGAGTATTGTTGTTATACTGGTATTAGCATAGAGCTATTTCATATTATCACTATCTACACTTGCATAGCATTTTCTTATCATATGCAACCATCTTGAATCTTCATATGGCTTCCATGGCTAGTGCTAAAGGCTGAGAGCTACACTCATGTGGAACTTGGAGAGGAGAGGAACAAGGGAGGAGCAACTATGAGCATCTTGATTAGCATTTGGAGGAGTATAGTTTAACTATTTTATGTTTGTATGCTTTCTATTTCATACTTAATATCTCTCTTGATATGCCTGTTTAGGATAATCTTTTGTTGCTAACACTAACGTTTGTTTCTTGTGCTCTTGTGTGTGTTGCCATCAAACATATGTTCTATTCCTTTTTGTAGAGCATCAGATCCATTAGTAGTCATTGATTGGTTTTTGAATTATGTCTTTGACAAACATATCTTCATCAATCGTCCTATAGAAAAGAGTTAGGTTGCCAAAAATCTCACAAACCAGTCAGGGTTAGCATTAGTGAAGTTCAGATTAAAATCAGAAAACCCTAACATGCAGTTTATTAAAAAATCACTGATGTAGAAACTCGTATGACATGATTTATTAGATAAAACAACAAATATTTAGATCTCTAACACAAGCCAAAACCAGCTCGTATGACATTGGATTATGCTAGTACGAATAAAGAATTTGCAACATAGAAATTCGTACGACATGCATTTAGCTCTAGTACGACAAGAAAAAGGAGCTCGTATGAGTCAGGATGAAGTTTCATACTAGACTAAAAGGTAGTTCGTACGAGTTGATAGTTCGTACGAGTTGGAAATCAACTCGTACGACATTTTGATTCTGTCCCGACAGAGATGGATGTTTGTTGAAGCTTGAGAGGCCAAAAATGATGATTCCAACCTGACGGTGGGCGCAAAAATGTCATGCTCTGTGAAGTGTACTTGTACTTGTAAACACAATGCACCTAGTAAATCATTACAAGCAATGGTTAGTGAATTAAATCAAAGAAAGACAAAACCATAGCTAAGCGATCTATCGTCTCCTAGTAAATGCAAGTATGAATTTTGCTCTTAGATCTTGGTATGCAAACTCCAGTGACTTGACTACACTTAAATGGAGGATTTAAATGATGAAGATGCATGATCTAGCAAGAATAGCATGATTAAGCTATATGATTTCATGATTATTCTAGAAAATAAGCTAGAATGAAGATGTAATTAAGCTAAGATTTGAACATGATAACAATGCTTGAAATGAGAAACTAGAAGCTAGATTCCTATATTAACAATGCTTGAATGCAAATGAGATGAATCAATTGATATGCAAAAATGATATGAAATTGGGACCCTATGTGCTCCAAAATGAGGTCTATTTATAGGATTTCCCAAGGCTAGGGGTGAGGTGGCAGGAATCAATGGTCAAGATTGATTTTAAGATATCAATGGTTAAATTGGAGGAGGTTGGAAAAGGGGTTGGATGAAAGGGAACATTTGTCATCTCTATGGTGACAAGTGTTAAGAAGCTTCTAGAAGGGGTTAGATGAAAGGGAACACTTAGTGACAAGTTTCAAAAAGCTTTTAGAAGAGGTTGGATGAAAGGGAACATGGTGGTTAGGATGTGCAAGCTAGGACAGGGTTAGGCAAAACCCAGGGTTAGATGGAATGGGTTAGGTTTAGGAGTGGTAGAAGTTAGGAGAATTTGAATTTATAAATTCAAATAATAGGAAAAGGCTAATTAATCTCAACAACTCATAAATTAATTTTTTTTAATTAATTAGGGATTTAGAAGAAATAATTTTGATGGAGGGAATTAATTAATCAAAGGGTTGAAATGAACCTATTAAATAAAATAAGTAGATGAATGGGAGATTTAATCAAATTGTTGATGAATTCAATTAGATTAGGGAGGGAGATTAATTAAATAATTACTTATTTAATTAATTATCTTTAGACCATTTTTAGGTGTATACACATACTAATGCATTCCCAAGGTTTATTTGGTATGGGAAGAGGTTGGTATAAACTGACATTTTTAGAAGTACCCTTGGCCTTCTGGAAAACTATGCAAGTCTCCACATACTTCTTCACATCTTGATTCATCCTTGGCCAATAGTAATACCTTTGAACCAACTCTTGAATCTTATTGACTCCAAAATATCCACTAAGGCTGCCATTATGCTTCTCTTAAATAAGGTTTTCTCTCATTGAGCTTCTAGGCACACAAAGCTGTCCACCTTTGAACAATAGTCCATTTTGCAAAGTAAAATTAGAGTACTCACTATGGAAGTGATTTTGATACTCCTTACACACCTTGTAGGCATTTGAGAAGTCTTCATCTGCCGGGTATAAGCCTTTAAATCTGTCAACACCTATGCTCCTCAATTGGATTTCTTGGACTATCAAAAGTCTTCTACTTAGTGCATCAGCTACTCGGTTCAACTGCCCTTTCTTGTGCTTAATGGTTAATGTATAGGCCTGCATATACTCCACCCATTTCATATGTTAATGACTGAGTTTGTCTTGTGACTCAATGCTTGGTTGCCCATATAGACCACAAATTCTTTAGGGAGGAGATAGTGTCTCCACTTCCTCAATGTCTGCACTAAAGCATACAACTCAAGATCATAAGAGGAGTATTTCCTCTTGGCATCACTTAGATTCTCACTATGGAAAGCTACTAGTTTTTCTTCTTGGCTTAGGACAACACCTACTGCAACATTGCTTGCATCACATTCTACAATGAAAAGTTTCTCAAAACTAGGCAACACTAGCACCGGTTGGGTAGCTATCTTCTCCTTCAAGGTTTCAAAACCTTTGTTTGCTTCTTCACTCCACTAAAAATTTGCCTTTATTCCACCTCTATGGTGTCTAACATTGGTGCACATATTGCACTGAATTTCCTGATGAACTTCTTGTAGTACTAAGCTTGTCCATGGAAGCTTCTCACCTCTGTTGCTGACTTAGGATGGGCCAATTTACAATGGCTTCAACATTGCTGGGATCCATCTTCAGGTTTCCTTGAGACAACACAAACCCAAGGTAAACCAACTCCTTCTTAACAAACTCACACTTATCCAAGTTCATGGTTATCTTTTCATCATACAATCTTTGTAATACATTTTGCAAATGATTAATGTGATCTGCCCTATCTTTACTGAAAATAAGAATATCATCAAGGTATACCACCACAAATTTACCTATGAAGTCCTTCATCACCTCACTCATGAGTCTCATGAAGGTTCTTGGAGCATTGGATAAGCCAAATGGCATTACAAGCCACTCATAAAGACCCTCAGTAGTCTTAAATGTAGTTTTCCATTCATCACCCTCCTTAATCCTAATTTGGTGATATCCACTTTTAAGATCAATCTTGGTAAAGTAATTGGCTTCCCCTAAACAATCCATTAGGTCTTCTGTTCTAGGAATAGGGAACCTATATCTGATGGTGATCATATTTATGGCTCTAGAATCAGTACACAATCTCCAAGTACCACCTTTCTTTGGGGCTAACACGGTAGGGACAACACAAGGGCTAATGCTTTTCCTAATTAGGCCTTGGTCTAAGAGCTCTTGGATTTGCTTGGCAATCTCAACATTTTGTTGGGGAGTCATTTTATAAGTTGCTTTATTAGGCAAGGATGCTCTAGGAATGAAGTCTATTTGATGGCTTATGGTTCTTTTAGGAGGTAAGGTGGCTGGTTGTCCATCACTTACTATGCCTTTGAATTTCTTCAACAAATCTTGTACCTCTATTGGTAAATATTGCTGCTATTCCTTTCCTTCCTCTTTGGGCTTCATCACAAGTGCAAACCCTATACCTTCACCTTCCTCAAGTGTCTTCAAGAATTGCTTTTCACTTACCAAAAGAACATTAGGACCTGCTGCCCTCTTTTCACCTTCCTCAAGGATAGCCTAAATCTTGAATGTGACTACATCTTTCTTGAATGAGTATGCATTCTTGGCTCCATCATGGATAGCTTGTCTATCAAATTGTCATGGTATTCCTAATAGAAGATGGCATGCATCCATGGGTAGGACATCACATTACACCTTGTCCTTATACCTTCTAATGGTAAAATCCACCCATGCTTTCTCATTAACTAGGACATGTTGGCCTTTATTCAACCAAGTGACTCTATAAGAATTTTTGTGAGGTATCCTTTTCAATTTGAGCTTGCTCACTGCCTCTTCTGACACAATGTTGTCTATAGACCCTGAATCAATGATCACTTTGCACACTTTGTTCATAACCTTGCATTTGATCCTAAATAAGGACCTTCTTTGGCTTGGCTCTTCTTTAACCGGTTCTTTGATCAAAGTTCTTCTTATAATCAAGTTGTCACCTACCTTTGACTCTAAGGAAACCTTTGAAGTATTGCTGCTTGAAGACTCTTCTTGAAGATAGCTCACTCTTCTTTCACCACCTTGAGATGATGATCCCTTCTTTGGACACCTATATGCTGGATGCCCAAGTTGGTTACAATGGTAACACTTCATTGTTGCAAAGTATGATGAACTTCTACCTTGGCCACTAGTTCTTCCTCTGAAACCACTATTGGATCCCCTTCCTCTCTTGAATCCTCCTTTACTACTGCCACTTTCTTGCTCTCAGTGATTTTAGACTCTCCTTGTGTTCTTTGTTCAAAAATTCTTCCTCCAAAGCCTCATCTATGGCATCTATTGTCTCTTCCTTTACCCTTGCCCCTATTGCTGCTTGAGTCATGTCTTCTTTTCAGTTTTTCCTCCACCTAAGGGCAAGTTGATAGGTTTGATGGACTATTTTTGGGCTCATTAAACTGATTTCTTCTTGGATGTTCCACCGTAGACCATTAAGGTATCTAGCAACCTTGAGACTCTCTTCTTCCACTGCATGAGATCTAAGGTTGAGTTTGTGAAACTCCTCTGTATAGCTACTACTAACATCAAGGTCTTTTTGTCTTAAGTTTTTCCTCTTCCTATGAATTTGCACTTCATAGTCATCAAGGAGATAGACTTCTCTGATTTTAACTAACATCCCTTTCCAAGAAGAGATGGGTGCTTTGCCCATTTTCTTCCTTTCATCTTACACAAATTTCCACCATGTGAGAGAAGCTCCTCTCATCCTTGACTTGGCTACCTTAACTCTCTAGGCTTCAGTTATTCCTTCACATTCAAAATGATTCTCCATGCCTTCTATCCATTCTAGGACTACTTCTACCTCCATCTTACCAGTGAACAATGACAATCCTTCTTGTGCTTTACCACTTGAAACCTTCAATGCCTTTAGGAAAGGTTCTTGGTCTAGGACAAGATCAGGTTTAGGCACCTTGTCTATCTCTGAAACTTCCTTACCCTTCCCTTCTTCTTTTTCCACCTTTACCAACACTTCATCTGCCTTGGTTTCAACCCCACCAAGCTTACTCTCCAATTCTAGCAACTTCTCCTTCAAGAGTCTATTCTCTTCCTCTTGATCATCTACCTTCTTTTCCAACTCTACATTGGTCACCATGTTGTTGTCTCCTATAGATTCCACTGAGGACATCTACTCACCTAGCCCAAATATTATAGGCTTTGATGCCAATTTGATGGGATTCACCTAGTCAACTCAACACTTCACCTAGTTGGTGTTGCTCAATTCCACCAACTCACCAAGAATAGTTTCTCTCTAGAACCCCAAGTCCTTCTCAATCTCTTCTAGGGCTTGATTCTTGAATATTCTAAGGTGTTTGCTTCAAGTGTTTTGGCTAGGAACCCTACCAATTCACAATGCTTCCCATGTGCTCAAACAAGGCTTCTTCGCTTCAAAGTGTCAAACTAACCTCCTATTATTGTGAGATGATGCAGAGGTGTGGAGGTGTCTTCATTCATGTTTTGGATTCATTTAGGGTCCATTTGAGGTTTGCAATCAATAGGTTTCTTACCGATTCCAAAATCTTGCCTAGAAAAGGGCTACAAGGAATTAACCTAATTAGGCCTCCTAAAACTGGTTTTTTAGGGCTTGGGTGAAAATAGTCCAAAAGACCCCCTAACAATTTTGGATTTCCTTGAATGGTTTACCTAACCTTAAGATATTTTTATGGTTTTGGCTTCTTAATCCACCATTCAATGTGCTAACCCCAAAATGAGGGTTTTGAAGGGTTTCTAGGCCTTCTAGGTGGCAGTGACTGGTCTAGTTGGGGTTTGTGCATGAAATGAATTTTTCAAGGCTCCTCCTTGCATCAGAAACTCTTTCCCAACTCCTTGGACTCCTTCAAAAAATTAGAAAGTGATTTGGCATCCACCTCTGCACTTGGCACTTCATTTTCACCTTATTTCCTCTAGTCGGGTTGCTCCTGGACTCGCCTAGAAAAAGGTGACAGTCATGCTTAAAATATTCTCAAGTACTTGAACCTACATATGTACAATATATAGATGATTTCCCTCCATGTCCCAACAAGACGTGATGGCAGAACGTGTGGAACTCATGGGGCAACCATATTTAAAAGAAAACTGCTATATACAAGCCAAAACTGGCTGTTTGCAAACTAAAACAAGAAAAAACTAATGAAAAGTATCTACAAAGGTCTAAATTGAACCAAAAACACAATAAAACACAAGAGTAACTCAATCCATTTCTGGATCAATGGATTCAATCTATATTCAATTACAAAATGAGTAAAATCAAGCCAAAATGTTGCCAACTAGTCTGAAAATGAGAAGTTTTAGATTGTTGATCTGGCAAAACACATTCACCAACCTTGGTAATTGCGCAAGAGAGGGTATTTATATATTTCCAAAATGTAGAGTCATCGTAGGGCATTGAACAATCCCTAACTCCATCTCTAACCATTTCAGGACAAAAGTTGTCATGACAACTTTTTGCAACTTTGCAATTTTTGCACTTTTGGTCTTTCCAACCTATAAGACCTATTCCAAGTCATCACAAATGACTTTTAAAACCTTCCTAATACTAGTTTAACCCTCCCTAATGCCTGTACCAAGTTTTGACACTTTTGACCATCAAAAAGGTCAATTACCTACTCAAACTCACTATTTACACAAAACATGCAAACCTAAGAAGCATGAATACAACCTAGGCCTACATTGACTCAAAACACTAAATCTTGGACCATCCTAGAGTCCTTATTCACTACTGACTTGGCTAGGGTTAGTACAAGCCAAAATTGAAAAACCTAGATAGACTAAGTCCTAGGTGCTCCTGCACCACACCCATACTCCATCATATTATTCAGCCATAAAGAAATACAAAATACTTATAGAGTTAGAATGAATAATCCTAAAACATCAAGCCATATAATGCATTCTCCTTGTGTCCAAGCATGAATCCACAAATCCCATGCTTCATTTGTGCACTCTCAGAAATAATCACTAAAGATAGCCCACTCAACCAACCAACTTAAACCAGTAACATGTGCTTTCTTTTAATCAAGCTCACACAAAATACAACTAGTGGTAAGGTAAAACCATGTACCACAAAACCATGTGAATACAATACCGTTGACCCCTCATTTAATATTGGGTACTGTAATGGTGGAAAAATGGTGAATGATAGATCAAGAGGAAAGGTACCCTTTCCATCAAAGAGAGATGAGAGTTTCATTATTGATTACCCTTCAAACACTTTTCACCATGTTACATTAGGAAGAGGACATGATAATTCACTAGACTCAATCTCTCCACATGAAGATGGTAGATTGAATTTTGAATGAATTGAGAATGTTAAGTTGATTCCCTGTTCCTTGTTTAAAATGGAAAGGAAATTGATTGAATTATGTAGTATAAAAGGGACAAAGAACTGATTATAACTTGAGATCAGAATATGGGATGAAGTTGTGCACTTGTATCTAGTAGAAATATGTCAAGACAAAGTTGCCTTGAGAATTTGTGGAAAAGTTGCCTAGACTGTGGTAGGAATGTACACGGTCCTATGAAAAATCCATGAAATGAAAAGGGTTTTTCCGCCTCTGCAAATGGAGCCCGAATCCGAAAGTACAACTACGCACCTGTAACCTACACACAAAAAAGAGACGAAAATGGGTTGGGATTGGGGGTTTGCCTTTAGGTGAAACCCCAGTTTTGGAATTAACCAAGTATTGAAAGAAAGTACTTGCAAGTAACTGTAAATGAATGAATTGTAATCACCTCAAGGGAGGTTGTGATAACCATGTTGATAGAGATGCTTGTGTGGAATTGAATGCTGAATTGAATCTTCTCTTCAATGGTTGAATCCTTGACTTGAATGCAAAACCTAGCCTTGAAGAGAGACTTGAGAATGCTCAATGCTGGTGTGAGATTTTCCCAAGATCTAGAGGCAATGGAAAGCACAAATAAGAGAGATCAAAATAGAAGATAGGAATAAACTGTATTCTATCAAGATGCAAAATATGATCAACTAGATCATTACAAGATGTTTAATGATTGTCCATACAAACAATGTAGATGAGCCTGCTTATATAGGCAAGGCTTATGGATATGTGAGCACAAACCTGACATGTGGCTTGATAAGAAACAAGGGTAGGTAGGAAATAAGTGTGGGTAGGTAGGAGAAACAACATAATATTCCACATGAGGTGGAATGTAACAACAAGATAAGATCAACACCATAAAAGGTGGAAATTCTCCTACGCACACTATCCCAATGTGGCACAAACACACAAGTGTCTCATACCCAAACTACTATTAAATGCATGTATCTAAGTAAACTTATGTAAGGTGTAATAATATCCAAGATGAATAATTATTTACACCAACACCCTCCCTTAAGTGTAACTTAGGGGAATTCAATAAAGTCTACAATGCAACTAAGCAATGCAAGATGGGTCTCAACTACTAGGCCATGTTAGGTACCCATGTAAAAATGCAAATGCAATCTCCCACAAACGAGGAAAGAGAGAAAAACCCAATGGGAAATAACCCTCCCCCGAAAGAGAAATGATGAAAGCACACAATGCTCTCAATGATGAAGAAGATACCATGAAGCCCCCCCTCAATGTCAAATCTCCTGCAAAGATGGTCCAATGATGATGACCAAAATAACTCCCCATAAGGAAGAAAGAGAGCCAATGTTGCACAAATAATGTCAAAGTGTGACAAAACCAGGTACCAATGTTGATGACGATGAATCACTTGCTGCAACAAAATGAAGATCAGGCATGGAGACAACTTGCTTTGAGCATCATCTAGATACTCCTAAATGGAAGAAATTCTGGTACAATCCAATTCTCACAAGATCCATGCACAAATGTGTACAATCTAAGTCTCAATTGGAGCCATGCACCAAGTCTCACAAGATATTCCTAATCTATGTGTACAAGAGGATTACATCAAATAATCAACAATAACAAGATACAAAGAGGTGTGGCACTTTATGATAGTGCAAGTACAACATTGCTCAAGCAAGAGCATACATCATGATAAAATATTCAAATATAGAAACATGAGAATGATGCCACCAACAAAGAATCCCTATAGAATACTACAGATGAAAATGCCTCCGAATGGAATTTCACCAAGAGATATAAATGAACAACTAAACCCCCATAAAAAGATCATGTTGGCACTTGCAAATAATGGCAAAGTGGACTTCTAATTTCAATGATTACAACTTCTCAAAATGAGATATATGAGACTTCAACAAATACTACTAGTGATCTAAACTAAGATCCAAACAAAATACAAGTACCAAATAGGCAAAAAATGACCAAATATTGAAAGTATAATTTCTACTCAAAATCACTGAAAACTAATGGCTGATTATGAAAGTAGATGAAAAATTATGCACTTTAAAAAAAATGACACCTGAAAAGGAGTCCATATGAGCCCAAACAAAGCCTCCAAAGTTGAAAAAATTAGGATTTCACAATTTCAGAAAAAAACCTGTATCCAAAAATCAGAAAATTCCTGCACCACTATACAGATCATGAAATTCTACCCCAAAACAAAAAAAATTCTCAAAAAAAGGAGTCCGGATGAGTGAGATATCATTATTTGAAAATTGCCTCCAAAATTATAATTTTTGGAAAATTTTCGTTGTAGCTTCAAACTTCAAATGCCTCTAGATTTGGCCTTCGAAGTCCGATTTGGATGAAACAAAAGGCAAAATTGACTTTCTTGGACCTACTCAATCAAATGGTAACCTCAGATTTAACCCATCAAGCTTCAATGATAACCTGCAATAGAAAGCTCCAAAATACACAACCCTAAATAGCATCAAATTTCTCTCAATTGGCAAACCAATGACACTCTAATGGCTCTGATACCATTTGAGATTTTGCAAAGATCTAGAGGCAATGGAAATAACAAATAAGAGAGAAAAAAATAGAAGATAGGAATAAACTGTATTCTATCAAGATGCAAAATATGATCAACTAGACCATTACAAGACATTCAATGATTGTCTGTACAAACAATGTAGATGAGCCTGCTTATATAGGCAAGGCTTATCGATATGTGAGCACACAAACATGACATGTGGCTCAATAAGAAACAAGGGTAGGTAGGAAATAAGTGTGGGTAGGTAGGAGAAACAATATAATATTCCACATGAGGTGGAATGTAACAACAAGATAAGATCAACACCATAAAAGGTAGAAACTCTCCTACACACACTATCCCAATGTGGCACAAACACCCAAGTGTCTCATACCCAAACTAATATTAAATGCATGTAGCTAAGTAAACTTATGTAAGGTATAATAATATCCAAGATGAATAATTATTTACACCAACAGCTGGAAAAATAATGTTTGAATGCTTGATTGCTTATGCAACTTGAATCTATCCAGCTTTGACATGTCCAACCTATGAAAATGAGAGGATGAATGCCCCCTTAAATACATGTTAGTTGATCTGATTTCCATCATGGGTCAACATCAGGGGAGTTTCCCGCCTAATGCACAACCAACAATGCAACCCTAGGAAGGGTCCTGTCCCAAAATAGGACAGGGACAGGGGTGCCACGCCCCTATCCTAGGAGGAAAAGGGTGCCACACCTCTGTCCAAGGGGGGATAGTGGTGCCATGCCTATATCCTACCCCTTTCTCCAGGGTAGAGTGTGGACGGGGTGATGTAGAGGCCAAGGAAGAAGCTATTTCTGAAGGCTGAGCAATCTCTGGTCTCCGATCAGGCTAGAGGATTCAAACTCACATGTGTGAGGACCCTAATGCAGTAAAAAATTACTAGGGTCACAATTTTATGACACTAAATTTAGCCCCAACTTAAGTGGGAGTATAAGCGTATGCCAATATTGTTGGTAAAGTACAAGGAAACAAGATTGAAAGACTTTTACCACATTAAGGAGGCAAGATGCGCCAAGCCCCCAGTGGACTTCGGATCTTACGACTTTGATTGACAAAGTAAAAGGGAAGATCGAGAAGGGGAGAACCATGACTGTAAGTAGCAAAGTTCCCTTCACTATGAGTCATGAAAGAAAGGATACAAAAGATTACAAAGCAAAATAAAGTTCACTAAGTAATTCTCAATATCACAAGAAAGAAAGTATGAGCAGAGTGTATGCCCCCACATTAAAGCAATCACACATGCCTTATTGAGAGAAATTGCTTTAAGGTAGGATACACCCAAGAGAGAGAAACCAGGAGCATGTTATCACAAGGATTTAGCCCCCAATCAAGGAATAAACCCAAGGATAATGAATCACAAAACATGAGGTAGTGTCACTTTCCTCAGGGTCAGTATGTTGTATGATAACTCGTGTATATCATGTATGTATATGCATATAATAATCTTCATTCCCCAAAGGACACTACCTTAGAAGAAAGGGAAGAGAGGATGTATTTTGAGTCAATCATGAAAGAGACTAATATAAGATCTTAATGCTTTGCATCATCCCCAAGTAGACATTTAAGGGAATAATAGAAGAACAGGCATACACGTAGAAGAATGGTCACAAAAGAGCAAGAAAGGAGAGAGAGAAAGATCTGCAATGCTAATATTACTAATATAGCATGACATTAGCCTCCCAAGCTTGTTGATCACTATTTCGAGAAGGCGAGCAACATGCCAGAGGAGTGACATCGACTGCAGCAAATGGAGCTATCACAAGATCCAAACAAGGACTATGCTCATGTTGTAAGTCACTTTGTTTGATTCTAGGAGCTAGGATTAGGGTTTGTGAAAACTCATTCGATAAATGCTTGTCCATGTCAACATATTCATACTCACTATTAGAAGCATTAGGAGTTGTATTTCCATTATGAATAACATTTTCACCAATTTCTTCATCAAAGTTTAGAGAAAGAGGAGCAAGAACACGAATAGGAGTAAAACCATCACATGTTTTGTGCAACTTATGATTTGGAGATGTAGATTGTGTTGGCATTATGGATGAACTAATTACGTGTTAAATTGATGTTTTTTCATTAATGTCAACACTAGCTGTTACGGTTGGTTACCGATAGAAAAGTTTTGGTTACCGGTAGAAGTTCTAGTGTTACCGACAAAAGAGACTATCTGTTGGACACTTCTGGCATGATTGGATTAGTGAAGATTCTCTATGAGTATGTTTTGGTCAGTTGGTATTGGATTGGTAATCGGATGCTATCATACACTTTGGTAAACCCTTACCAACACTGGTTAAGGTTTTATCGACAAAGCTTTCATTGAGAAATTGTGACAGGATGCATAATTGGTGTTGGTGTAGCTTTTTCATGGATTTTTGGATGCTGAAGATGTTCTTTGATCATACTTCAAATGATTGAAGACTTTGCTTTGGCATGGTGGACCCAGAATATGTCTGGTACCTATCTAGGTTATGGACCAGTTTCATGCTAACGTGTACTCTACACTTTACCGGGATGATTCGAGATGATTTATGGATTTGTTATTATTATTTTGGTCTTAAGCCAACATGGCATATCATTGTAAATGGAATTATGTAATGATATTATTGTAATATCTTTAGCTGGCTGACCTAATCAGTTTAGGCCTTAGGTTTTGTATAAATAAGAGGTAGAAACTATTTGTAAAGTATCATGGTTATTGGAAAGGTCATGGTCAAGGAATATAATGTGCGAATATTGTAATATCATTCAGGCAGAGGAGTTGGACGATCATTGGTGATCGAATTGGATTCAGAAGAGGATTTTGTCCTCCAACACTGAGCTTAACCAGGACTATAATCAGGCATGGTAGATGCTATTTCCAATAGTTCACTCTATTGGATTATTGTTCATTTATCTTGAGATGGTTGTAGCCTCTCTGTAGTCAGTGAGACTCTTTTGTAATGAGTAGTATGCTCTAGGTAGTGTACCTTCCTGCAAGTGCAGGCCCCTCTTGTAACACATACTTTCTACAAAAGTATCATCTAATTGTGGGTAGGCTTCCCACCGTGGTTTTTCCCTTTCTAGGTTTTCCATGAACAAATAATGGTGTTATGTGGTATGATTGCTTTGCATTGATTATCTGGTTAATTGTTAAGTTGTATCATTTACCGGTATCTGTTCATACTGACATCTGTATGTGCTTTACCGGTACTTGATTTGTTTAAGGTTGTATTGTGGATTAAAAGTTATAATCTATTAACAACTGATTCACCCCCCCCCCCTCTCAGTTGTTCACCGGTTATCCTAACAATTGGCATCATAGCCTTGGTCCTCTTTTGTAGAAGCTTAACCACTTGAGGTAGATCCTATGGCAACTAACACTTCTAATCCACCGACAACTATTTTCAGAAGAGAAATCCCTAAGCTTGATGGAACAAATTATGGGATATGAAAAATTTGAATGGAGACTCATCTTAGATGTCTTGGCAAGGATATTTGGGAGATCACTGAGAAAGGATACACACCTTATGATCTAGCATCTAGCAATCTTGCTCCTGCAGACCTGGATAAGAATATTAAAAAAGATTGCAGAGCTAGAGAAGCCATCTTGTGTGCACTTACTAATCAACAGAATATGGGATTGATTGACAAATCATTGGCTAAGGTTATGTGGGACAAATTGCAAACTCTGAATGAAGGTGATCCTACTATCAAAATTGCTAATTTGATGGTTACCAAGTAAGGTATGAAAACTTGAAAATGGAAGATAATGAAAGAATTGTTGTGTTTATGGAAAGAGTAAATGAGATTGTTATGGGAATTCAATATTGTGGAGGATTTCTAAGTGAAGATGAAATAGTTTCCAAAGTCTTGAGAGCCCTTCCGTCGGCTTACAAGATGAAGGCAACTGCTATTAATGAATTAAGAACAATGACAAACACCTTAGTTAACAGAGACATTGTGATTGAGAAATTATCTTCTTTTGAGCTTGAAGAATTTGGATCTTCTGGAGCTGTAAAATCTGAATCTACTTTTCATGCATCATCATCAACATCTACCAGCAAAAGTGACTGGAAAGCCCTATATGAAAAATAATTGGAAGACATGAGGAAAGAAGATGAAAAACTTGAGCAACTTGAAGCCTTATTCGCTAGAAGAGTACCTAAAGGAGCAACTAGAAGTAAGTATGAAGGAAAAGCACCTTTTAAATCTTTTGCATGTAATAAGATTGGTCCTTTTGCATCTAGATGTCCTGAAAGGAATGCAAGGTTTGAGGAAAGAGTTAAGAAATATTGTAAGCCTAACCCAAATAGATACAGATTCAAGAAAAGTAAACAATGCTACATAGCAGATGAGGAAGGAGTAACTGATGACTCTTGAGATAAACTGACATAAGACTCTGCTAATGGATCTAGAAATGAAACGAAATGGGTGTTCTATGCTTTGAAGGAAGATGAACCAAAACCAGCTATCATGAATGAAGAAAAGGCCCTGATAGAAAAATTTGAAAATAAGGATGAATGGGTAATTGATAGTGGATGCTCGCATCATATGACTGGAGATAAAAGGAAATTTTTATCCCTACAAGAATACAATGGCGGTCAAGTCAGATTTGGAGATGACAAGTCATGTATGATCAAAGGTAGAGGTATTATTTCTTTGGATGACAAACATAACACTAATAATGTCTATAATGTAGAAGGTTTAAGGAATAATCTTTTGAGTGTTGATAAGGGTTTTCAACTTTAGTTTAAAGATAGAAAATGCAAAATCATTAACAGAACTGGTTTGGAGATTGCAACTGGTATTCAGACAGGAAGTAATATCTTTCACTTGAACATTGGTAATAAGACATGTTTGATTGCTCATATTGATGAGAGTTGGCTATGGCATAAGAGGTTGTGTCATGTTAATTTTGATTGTATTGTTAAGATCAATTCAACTAAGGTAGTTATAGATATACCTAAGATTATGAAGCCTCATAATCCGATATGTAAGGAATGTCAATTAGCTAAGCAAGTCAGAAGTTATTTTAAAAGCATACATGATAAATATAATGTACTTGATTTATTTCACATTGACTTATGTGGTCCAACAAGGACTAGAAGCTTTCAAGGTGATAGGTATTTCATGCTGATTATTGATGACTATTCTAGAATGATGTGGGTGACTTTTCTAAGGGAGAAGTCTGAAGTCATTGAGAAATTCAAGATCTTTAAAGTGAAGGTTGAAACAAAAATTGGATTGAAAATCAAGTCTAAGATCAGATCATGGCGGTGAATTCATTTCTCATGAATTTAATAGTTATTGTGAGATAAATGGAAGCAAGAGACAACTATCTGTACCTAGGACTCCTCAGCAAAATGGAGTAGTTGAAAGAAAGAACATAACCATTTTGGATGCAACTATATCTATGATGATGGAATCCAAATTTCCTCATATCTACTGGATAGAAACAATGAGTACGATAGTCTACACATTCAATAGAGTTCACATCAAAGGTGAAACCAGTAAGATCCCTTATGAGCTATGGTATGGACATACACCTACTGTTAAATATTTTACAATTTTTGGAAGTAAATGCTATATCAAAAGAGATGATTCAATTGAAAAGTTTGATCCTAGATGTGATGAAGGGTTATTTCTTGGTTATTCAATTCAGAGCAAAGCATATAGATGTTATAACAAAAGATTATAGAAAATTATGGAAAGTGCTAATGTGAAAGTAGATGAACAGTACATAAATCATTCTATATCATATGATAGGGAACCAGCAGTAGAAATTATCATAACTGAACCGACAATACCTCAACCGGTATAGGAAGCTGAGACAGTTACACTGATAAAATCAGAAAAATTCAACCGTGACTGATGATCAGAGCAATGAACCTAAAGTTCAAAAGACACCAAGGTATGCAAGATTAAATCATTCTGGAGATCAAATTATTGGAGATAGAAACAAGGGAGTCATGACAAGAAGAAAAATGGCAAATGAAGAGGTATGTCTTATTTCTCAATTTGAACTAGCAACTGTTATTGAAGCTTGTAAGGATAAACATTGGTTAAAGGCTATGGAAGATGAATTAGATCAAATAGAGAAGAATGAAACTTGGTCTTTAGTTTCTTGGCCTAAAAATAAGAATGTTATTGGAACTAAATGGGTTTTTAGAAATAAATTGAATGAGGATGTTCAAGTTATAAGGAACAAGGCTAGATTGGTTTGTAAAGGATATTCTCAAATGGAAGGAATTGATTATGGTGAGACATTTGCACCTGTAGCTATAATTGAAGTTGTTAGACTATTTATTGCCTATGCAGCTTATAAGAACTATAAGGTTTATCAAATGGATTTCAAATGTGCATTTTTGAATGGTGAGCTTGAGGAAGAATTTTGAATTGAGAAACCTGATGGATTTTTACTAACAGATGACAAAGACATGGTTTGAATATTGAAGAAAGATTTATATGGATTGAAATAGGCTCCTAGAGCTTGGTATGCAAGGTTGGATAAATATCTTTAAAAGCTTGGTTTTACTAAAGGCAGTGCTGATAGTAATCTATATTATAAGATCACTGATAATGATATTCTGATTATTGAATTTTGTTGATGATATCATTTTTGGAGGAGAAGATAAACTGTGCATGGAATTTGCTAACAACATGAAGAATGAATTTGAAATGTCCATGATTGGTGAGATGAATTTTTTCTTAGGTTTGCAGATTACTCAAATTGACAAAGGCAATTTTATCTGTCAAATTAAGTATCTGAGGGAATTGTTGAAAAAGTTTGGTATGGAGAATTCCAAATTGGTAAGTACTCTTATGACTACAAGTGAGAAATTATCTATCAAGGATACTTCTACACTGGTAAATCCGACAAGGTATAAGTCTATGATTGTTGGTTTGTTGTATCTAACTCAGACTAGACCTAATATTATGAATGCAGTAAGTATTGTTTCAAGATATCAAAGTAATCCTAAAGAAAATCATGAATGCGCAATAAAGAGGATATTCCAATATTTGCAAGGAACAACAAAATATGGTTTATGGTATTCCAGAAATGATGATTTCACTTTATGTGCATATACTGACTCAAATTGGGCAGGTGATACACGTGATAGGAAAAGCACTTTTGGTGGAGCTTTCTTTCTTGGAAAGAAACTGGTTTCATGGATCAACAAAAAATAGTCATGCATTTCTTTATCTACTGCAGAAGATGAGTATGTTGCAGTAGCAACTAATTGCAATCAAGTCTTGTGGATGAAACAAATGTTGAAGGATATTAGGGTAAATTATAGTGAACCGGTAGTTATCTACTGTGATAACTCTACAACTATTGACATGTCTAAGAATCTGGTATTTCACTCTAAGACTAAGCATATTTTAATAAAGTATAACTTTCTGAAGGATGAGCTTGAAGAAAAGGAAGTCAAATTGGTTTATGTGAACACTAAAGAACAAATTGCAGACATATTCACTAAACCGCTGTTTAAGGAATCATTTGAGTATTTGAGAGACAGGTTAGGGGTTTCTACCCCTTCGGTAGAGACTTGATTGATGAAGTTTGTCATCAGTCTAACATGTATTATCAGAGACATTATTCATTCCAGCACTGATGAGTGATGCTACTACTCAGGGGGAGTAGTCAGCTTTGAGATTCAGATGTTTATATCATTGCTTTGATATTTTTGTCATATTTCTGGCATTGATGTCAAAGGGGGAGTTATAGTAATGTGAAAAATCATTCTGAACCTTACAAAGATATCATTCACAGGGGGAGAGCTATTGATTGTTGGTTGTCTTCCACAGGGGGAGACTTTGTTTGGCATCTCTTGGTACTTAGATGTTTTTCAAATCTAGTGTTGCCATCAATGCCAAAGGGGGAAATTGTTGGCATTATGGATGAACTGATTACGTGTTGCATTGACATTTTATCATTGATATCAACACTACCTGTTATAGTTGGTTACCAACAGACAATTTTTGGTTACCGCTAGAAGTTCTAGTGTTACCTGCAGAAGAGACTATGTGTTGGACACTTCTGGCAAGATTGGATCAATAAATATGCTTTATAAGCATGTTTTGGTCTGTTGGTATTGGCTTGGTAATTAGATGCTATCATACACTCTAGTAAACCCTTACCAGCACTAGTTAAGGCTTTACCAATAGAGCTTTTATTGAGGAATTGTGATAGGATGCATAATTGGTGTTGGTGCAACTTCTTCATGGATTTCAAGATGCTGAAGATGTTCTTTAATCATGCTTCAAATGCTTGAAGACTTTTCTTTAGCATGGTGGACCCAGAATAGGTCTGGTACCTATCTAGGTTATGGACCGATATCATGCTAACGTGTACTCTACACATTATTGAGATGATTTGAGATTGTATATGGTGAAAATGGATAAAAACAATGATGAAAGACTAAATGAATTCAACCACAAAACCCTAGCCTAACAACAACAAAGATCCACCATAACATATGAAGATTACCTAAGACAATGCAAATCAAATGAAATCACAAAGATTATACCATCACATGTCCAATAGGGTTTGGATCTCCATTCTTCCTATCTCCATTGATCTTGCTTGATATATTTGCTCTCAGATTTTATGTGCACAAGAGCTCAACAAAGAACGGAAAGTGGTTGCAAGTAGGATCGCATATGAAAAGCGTAGTGTAGTCAAGTGCATAATTGAGTTAGCCAGGGTTTGATAATGAAGGAAGCATCTCCTTATATAGAAGATACTATAAGAAATGGAGGGATAAGATTGAGAGGTGTAAAAGAGGTCGGCTATGATTAGAGGGTAGGTAAAGAAAATAATAAAATAATGAAAGGGGTAGGTAGTGTATGAATTAAGAGATGAATGACATGTGTCATGGGTAGAAAAGGATAATGAATTAATTAAATAAATAAAGATTTATTTAATTAATAGAAGAAGTGGGATAATTAAATAAATAAAAGTATTTATTTAATTTTAAGAAAAGGATAATTTAAATAAATAAATGTATTTATTTAAATAAGAAATAAGGCTAGAAGAGGATAAATGAATTAATTAAATAAATAAAGATTTATTTAATTAATATAAGAATTAGGCTAAAATAATTAAATAAATAAAATATTTATTTAATTAGACATGACAATTTTAGGTGTCTACATTTTGCCCCTCTTTGAGATAATGCAGCTTGTCACGTTGTTTCAAAGAAGATAAGATGAACTAGTACAAAGTTGCCCCAAAATGGGAATGATATGCCCCCTCGAGAGATTGGATGAAAATGTCTAGAAAGATCGCAGACAATCTCTCGATAAGAAAGAAAGGCTAGAATGGACTGACTAGATAGAGTGACAGAGTCATGGGATAAAGAAGACTGACTTGGGAGACGAGGGCTAGAGCTAGGGGTAGGGTAGTCTATAAGATAGACCATGAGGGGAAAACATCCTCATTGTCATCCACACATCCAAGAGATCAGAGTGCAGAGAGAGAATAGAGCAGCAACAGTCAGCAGCGATGGCATTGGTTCACAGATTTGATCACGTTCGCTGATTTCAGAGGCCAGCAGATGCAGGAGAGCCGGTGAGTATCACAAAACCTCCTTGTACTTTGTCGCATTAATTGTTGTCATAAATGCATGCTAGGTAGCACAATAAATGTGCTTTAGAATAATGTCAAAAAAATGTCAAAAATGTCGAGGTGCATCTGCGTTGGTGCCAGGCGCATCTGGGTTGGCTAGGCGTGTCTGTGTTTGTGCCAGGCACGTCTATGAATTCAGCAGCATCTATGTCAGATGCAAACGCGTCTATGTTGTGCAGACACGTTTGTGCAATGTAGGTATGTCTGTGCAGGACAGGCGCATTTGTGCAGAGCAGGTGCGTTTATGTAGTATGTAAGCGCGTTTATGTCATGAAGGCGTGTTTGTGTCTTCAAGGTCAAATCAATAGTTCTGTGATGATCATACGCTGTCAATTGGATAAGTTGCTGAGAGGATACACTCAAGCAGGTCCTCTAGGGAAGACTATGATAGTAGATAGGGCTAGGTTTGACAATTCTATGATAGAACATACATTGCCAATTAGGAAACTACTCAAGAGGATTCACTCAAGCAGAGGCCCTAGGATAGGTTAGATCAAGGTACTTTGTGATGAACAATGAGTACCAAGACATAGTACTTTGTGATGAATAGGGAGTACCACTAGGATAGATAGCAACACTTTGTGATGAACAGTGAGTGTCACTAGGATAGAAGCAACATTGTGATGAACAGTGAGTGTCAGTAGGATAGAAGCAACACTTTGTGATGAACAATGAGTGTCACTAGGATAGAAGCAACACTTTGTGATGAACAGTGAGTGTCACTAGGATAGAAGAAACACTTTGTGATGAACAGTGAGTGTCACTTTAACTGACATGATTGCTTTGCTTGACTATAGGAGCACCTGCCTATGTTGGAGTCACGATAGAGATTCCCATCGACATAGAGATTATGACCAGAGCTGACATTCGAGAACCGAGCTACTATTGAGGCTATGGGTTTGAGATATATCCTGTATGTGCCTGAGTTTCAGGTGAACATGGGGTTATTGACTGCGCTTGCTAAGAGGTGGCAGTCAGAGACATGTACATTTCATTTGTCGATGGGTGAGATGACAGTCACCTTGGAGGATGTATACAGGATTCTATGGATACTGATCGATGGGGAGCTGATACCCTATGATCGAGATGGAGACAGGGAGGCACTAAGGCGAGTGTTCCGGGATCCGAGACTAGAGATGAGGGCTGGACACGTGGCATGGGATACCATGACACTGACAGGATTGGCACTACCAACAGTGCTAGGAGGAGTGATCAGTGGGTTCCTGTGTCTAGACAGGGCAACACGAGGGTTGGCTGTGGGCTAGGGGAGCACCTTGGAGACATTGGTTACACAACACACCAGATATGCCTGTTGACCATGTGTGCTGGCACACTTGTACTATGAGCTGCATCATTTTGTGTATCATGGATCCGTAGGATTGGGCTGTAGAGTTACATTGCTGCTGGTGTGTGCATATGAGCATCTACCAGTTACCCGACCAATACATTTTAGGGGCAGGGGTCATGGATGCAACTTTGTTCATTTGTATGATATGATTACCTCATAGCCATAGATTGGCAAGTTGGAGCATTGGCGTCGAGTCCTAGATGAGATCGACACTGTGATATGGAGGCCATACCGTGAGTGAGAGCAGTGGGAGGAGGACGCAGTGGATCTACTGTATACTTCTTAGAGCAGATATCTGATTGGGCGGATGCCCTATGTATTGGAGAGACAGTTGATTGAGAGGGTGTGTAGGCAGTTTGGCCATATTTAGTGGATGCCACGGGGTTCCAGGATGTATGCTCAGAAAGTCAAGGATTAGGCACACTTTGGGCCGTTGCTATCATATGATTAGGCAGTGATGCAGCTGGTAGAGATGGTGCCGATGCCATGGAATATGTGGCTGGAGATTGAGGATGTAGGTATGGATGCAGAGTACATGACGTATTAGGCTGAGCATCCCTTTCCACAACTGACAGACCCAGGGGAGCCTCTAGATGGAGATGCTAGTGGGGATGGAGATGATGATGGAGATGGTGGGGGGAGAGGCCGACGGAGGAGACGGGGTGTTGTTGGAGAGAGGAGGGTGGTTCCATGGAGAGAGGGTGGGGAGGAGAGACATGCTTGGGTAGTGAGGGGTCGCGATGGATTGCCACTATAGGTGCCAACAACACAAGGTCCTAGATAGGTGCAAGGACAAGGACAAAGGTAGGTACAGGTACAGGTACCAGTAGAGGGGGAGCCATAGGCAGAGCCATACGAAGAGGCACAAGGGGTCGAGGAGGAGGAGGATGAGCTGCTTGAGCTGAGGGAGATCTGCCAGGGATAGGCAGATGAGATTCAGGACCTGGAGAGGGAGACAGCTAGGCTCAGGAGGTGATTGAGGGAGACAGAGCATGAGCGGGATCAGGCTATCCAATGCTATACTAAGGCTAAGATAGCGCTGAGGGATAGGAGGTAGGTGGAAGAGGACACAGGGGTTGGATATGCCTATGTTCTATGGGTAGGGGAGGAGATAGGTTACTAGTGAGACCTATATTATGGGGCAGTGCCACCAGAGCAGCGGGCGAGGAGCTTCCGCAGACCATCGCGGACAACAATGACTATGGGAGGGAGCCAGAAGAGATAGGTGTCTAGTGGTGGGGTTATGAGTCCTGCACCACCACCAGATAGTTGGGGCAGGAGAGATGATCCTAGGGCGAGTCCTTCTAGGGCTCAGACTCCATCGAGGCCAGGTGGCTCCAAGGGAGGGAGTTCATCATAGCCATAGAGGGCTCTCTATGTATCAGTTTTGTACTATTTTGTATGATGATGTAGACACCTTCAAGTGATTTTGTAGCCATATGTATTTTGACATCATTGTATCATGACACTTATGATTATATATATATAAGATGATTCATCTTTGCTGCAACTAAATGCTTGTGTATCTATGCGATGAGATGTTTTATGATGCTTATGATATGGATGAGAATATGTACATGATGGAATGCAATATTTTTGTTCTTTTATGTTTTTAATGTGTTATGCCAATGCAAATGTGAATGTATGAAATGCAGATGAATATGAAAATGCAAATGATGAAATGCATGAGTAAAATGTAGAATTTACTGACATGTGTTATGTGCAGGATGTGATGCAATTGTGATATCTATATGTATGTATGAAATGCTTAATATGTGGTAATGCAGGTGAAAACTACATGAAATGCAAATGTTTGTGGTGTGTCATTATACTTAGTCATGTGATAGCAGGCTAAATAGACTCAAGAAGGATGATGGAGGTCAATCAAGAAAGGGGGATGAAAGATAGAAGATATGGAAGTGAAAGAGCTTCTTGTGTGTTATCATCATTGAGCTTTATTATGGCAAATTAGGTTATGACAATCAAGGCATATGTTCGACCTAGAAAGTCATTATACTTGTTTGCATGGAGATAAGATAGTCTCAAACAAGGAATTCCCCAGTTCATACTAGACTCACAGCGTCCTCATATCCTTGGACAAGTCATAGCATTACTAAGAGACAATCCACAGACAACAAAAGAAAATAGGTGACGATACCCCATCCTCGCCTTTCTAGTCAAAGACATCCTGGAGATAGAATCTCTAGTCAGAGACATCCTAGAAAAGCTAAAAGACATGTCACCAAAAGATAAAATCAAAGAAAACTAAGACTCGACACCAACATCCACTGTACTCCTCAAGTTTAGTGTCTCTTGTCAATTGTATAAATCTTATTTGATTGTGGTCACAATGTTTACTTTCACAAAAAGGATAGATAACACTAAACCATAATGTTGTCTGAGTTTGTTGAAATATTTGATTTGTTGAATCCCATTGTTGCTGCTGTGTCTCATCTGAAATTGACTGAATCCATGAAACTAATACTTTATTGTGGAGAAAGTGAAACCTTATTGCGGATTGGTGATGCAAATGTTGCTTTATTGCAGATTGTGCGCGTATAGACTGAAGAAAGCTAGAAGAAACTGTACTCCTCAAAACATGTGATGCTCTCAGTTCCACACCCATTACTAGACGTAGGATTTGCCTTAGGCACAAATAGAAGCTAATTTATTATGGATTGAAAGGGGTGAAAAGGGGGTTTATTATGAATGGCGAACCAATATTGGGTAGATCAATAACAAGACATGATGGGAATGTGTAAATTTTATTACGAATGAATAGGTCGTGAGTGTGTGCAAAGTGAAAGGATGAAATGGAATCCTGAAGGAGGGAGGAGAAATGTCTCTACACATGGCGCTGGTGACCCAATTTTCACCATGGTACTTGCCCAGGGTGCCATGAAAGTGGTTTTCACCATTGGACGAAATTATTTCTATTTACTTTTCTTGATTTTTTTTTTTTTTGTTGTCACAAGGCGCCTGTTTGCTAGGTTTTCACCATGTAATGATTTTTTTTGTTTTATGATTTTTTTTTATATTTTTGAATTGGGATACTCTAAAGAGCTATGTGTAAAACCTACGAAGGTGCATGCTATTGATAGGATCCTCCAAATGTTCACCCTTTGTGGTTGAGAGCTGATATGCACCAGATCCATATGCTGTTATGATGATGTAAGGACCAAACCAATTTGGTTCGAATTTGCCCTTCTTCTCTCTGTCTTGTTGATTTTTTAGGATTTTCTCTGAGAATCAAGTTACCTACCTCAAATGTGTGAGGCTTCACTTTATGATTGTAACTGTGACTCATTCATTGTTGATAAGCCTTGAGATGATTAAAAGCACCTTATCTTTGTTCATCCAATAGTTCAAGTTCTTGTAAGCGAGAGACCCTGTAGTCTTCATCACTGATAATGTTTTGCAAAGAGACTCGTAAAGAGGGTAACTCGACCTCAATAGGAAAGATAGCTTCAACACCATAGACAAGTGAATAGGGTGTAGCTCCTATAGGTGTGCGGATACTTGTGCGGGATTAAGTTGGATATGCCAATTACGGCCAGCATCGTCGACTGTCTTTTTTAAGATTTTAAGGATTGTTTTATTAGATGCCTCAGCTTGACTGTTACCTTGGGGGTAATATGGAGTGGAGAAACGATGGGAAATATGGAAGCGGTCATAGAGTTCATGAACATCCTGATTTTTGAAGGGATGCTCATTATCCGTGATGATGGAAACAGGAATACCGTATCGACAAATGATATAGTTGAGAATGAATGTAGCAATTTGTTTTCTAGTGACTTATGTGAGAGGCATAGCTTCGATCCATTTTGTGAAATACTCTATGGCAGTGATTATGAATTTATGACCGTTGGAAGATGGAGGGTGAATCTTGCCTATGAGATCGAGTCCCCACTAAAAAAAGGGTGAAGGAGTCACAATTGGTTGAAGTTCTTGTGTTGGTGCATGAATGAGGTCTCCATGAACTTGACACTGTTTACATTTCTTGACAAACTTGTAAAGAGGAAAATCGCGATCGAGCCCTAGTTGCTCTCCCCTCTTCCAACTCCAAGGAGAGAGAAGGGAGATTCACTAGGGTTGATGGTTTTCACTTAGGGGAGAGAATTTACATTCAAAAGAGGGGTTGAAACCCACAAGATTCAATCCCACACAATGCAATATTGGATGCTAAATGAGTTTCAAGGGTTATGACAGCAAGGCTACCCTCTTTTGTAAAGAATGTGCATAGAAGAATTAAGCTAGGAATGCATAGAAAGTGAGAAAGATTCGCTTATAAACTGAGATAGGAATACAGTAAGAAGCTGCGGACCTGGAATTAGCAGTAAAATGTTGATACGGCGCTGTCCTGTAAATTTGAGCAAAAGTTGTCGGGACGATGGCGCCCGGCGCCACGGTCCTCCGAAAAATCCGCGAAACGAAGGGGGATCTGTTCGTCTCTGCACAAGGATTCCAGATCTTCAATTTCAGCCGCGTACCTGCAACCTACACACAGAAAAGCGAAGATGATTGGGGGGTTAGGGATTAGGGGTTTGCCTTTAGGTCAAACCTCGGTTTTGGAATCAACCAAGAAATGAGCAAGAGCTGTAAATGTAAATGTATGTAAAACAAGTACTAATACCTTGTTCTAAGGATGTTTGTATCCTTATGTGTGAAGGTTTAGATGTTGTATGTTGTATGTTGTAGTAGTATGTTGTATGTAACATGTAGTATGTGATCTCCTCTTCAATGGTTGAATCCTTGTCTTGAATGCAACACTTAGCCTTGAATGGAGACTTAGAAGGAATGAAATCATTTGCAAGTTGTTCGAAAGAAGTAATAGAATAAGAAGGCAACGAGCAATACCATTGTAGGGCTTTGTCTCTTAATGTTCTAGTGAATAGTTTTGCAAGCAACCTTGGGTCATAAGCAAAATCAGTACAAATTGTTTGAAAAGTCTTAACATGTGTTAGAGGATCACCTTTACCATTATAAAGTTCCAGATGTGGAATTTCAACATGTTTAGGGGGAATAGCTCGGACAATGTCAAGAGAAAGTGGGCTCGCAATGTCAAATGTGGGCACACTAAACTTAGATTGATTCATAGAGGCAATTTGTTGCTGTAAAGAAGAGACAGTTTGTGCAAGATTGTTAATGGTCGCTTCAGTCGAAGAATTCATATTAGATGTGTTAGATTGAGATGGAGGTGTTATGTTATTGAAAGAAGGCAAAGAGTAAGGTGGTGGGACTCTATGATAGTCAATTATAGGGGATGATTGGACAAGAGGAACACTATAAGGAGGAATGGAATGGTTAAATGAATTGCCCCCTTGCATCACGTTCATTTGTGGAGATATAATAGGGACACTCATTGAAGGAATGAATGAAGAAGTTGGATTGAATGAAGGAAGAGGGTTAATTGAAGAAGAAGGATTGCCCCCATGACTGGTGATCACAGGAGGAATGTCTTGTGTAGAAGTAGCCATTATATTTAATGTAAAGGTAGGTATGCTAGCAATAGAAGTCATCAATGGAATAGAATGATTGACTTGAGTAGGAGGTTGTGTATAACCCAAACTTTCAGCACAACTCTTCATAGGCATCACATTCGAATCCACAATGTGTGCAATACCATGCAAAATATCAATTCCATTCTTATCACTTTGAAGCATACGTTTTAGACCCTCAATTAAAGGAAGAGCTTGACTATCGGGGTACTCATGAGACATCCATTGTCGAAAATCGTCAAATTGGTTATCCAATTTCGAAAGTTGTTCTTCAGAAACCTCATGGAGAGCTTCTTCATCATTAGGAGGATTAGAGGAATTACCCATGTCCTCGTTAAAAAGGCTATTCAAATTAGGTTCCATCTCCTCGGTAATTAAACCTCGGAAAGACTTAATTCTACGGCTTCGTCTAATAGGAATAGTGTAAGTAGGGCTTATTGTTGTAAAACTCATGCACTAGAGAGGGAGAGAAAATTTTGATTTTAGAGGTAGCAATTTTCAGTAAAATCAGCCAATCTTCTGGATTTAAGCTGTTAAATGCAATCACGACAGTCTCCCGAAATTTCGGAAAAAATGTCCGGGACCGTGGCGCTCGGAGTGCAACACGGTCCTTGCAACTTTTTTCGAAATTTTCAGGGATGAAAGGTATGATGATTTTAAAGCTAATCTGAAAAAATTGAGTGATTTTACGATCTGTAGATAGGCCAAATTAAAGTTGCAATCTCAAAATTGAACCCTACCCAGATTGTCGAAAAATGCAAAATTTGAATTTTGAAAAAAAGAGGGAAACTGAAATTTTGAATTTTATGATTTTAGAGGGAATGCCAAGAGCAATGCAGGTTTTGAAATTCAAAAATTGACTCAATTTCACGCAAAATTCAATTTTGAAAGCGGAAATCAAAGTTGTTGTAATTAAGCACTTAATTTCAAAAGTCACAAATTGCAAGAATTTGAATAAAGCATTGAAATTTCGAATGAATGCAAACACACTTTTCAGATTTAGGACAGTAAGAAGACAATTTTGACACAAAATTTCAGTTTCAATGATTTTTGAATGTTTAAAAGCCTTAATCCAAGCAATCACAAGACCAACTTTGACTGTAATTTTGAAGGTGTTATAATTGATAAAATCAGCCAAAATTATGGATTTTAGCAAGAAAATACAGTAAGATCTCGCTCCCGAAATTTTGGAAAAAATGCCGGGGACGATGGCGCTCGGAGTGCACACGGTCCTCGCAACTTTTTTCCAAATTTTCAGGGATGAAAGATATTGTGATTTTATTGCGGAATCCAAAGTTACAGATGATTTGGAGATGTTTTGATCAGTGAAATTGTCAGTCAAAAGTTGAATCAAGAGGGTTTCAAAAATTAGGGTTTTGACACTTAACCACTTAATTTTCAAAATCAAAGCACAAATATGAATTGATAATTTGTAATAGAAGGGTAGATCTAAAACAAGCATTAACAATTAAATATTTCACAAGTTTAATTACTAAAAATAAATTTTAGGGTTTTTATGCAATCACCTCTAAAATTTTGCAAAAGATCAAACATGGAAATGTAATGAATTTTTTCAGATCTAAGCATGAAAAATCAGAAAGGATGTTCACGTCGGGTTCACCAAAATGTAAAGCGGAAAATTGCGATCGAGCCCTAGTTGCTCTCCCCTCTTCCAACTCCAAGGAGAGAGAAGGGAGATTCACTAGGGTTGATGGTTTTCACTTAGGGGAGAGAATTTACATTCAAAAGAGGGGTTGAAACCCACAAGATTCAATCCCACGCAATGCAATATTGGATGCTAAATGAGTTTCAAGGGTTATGATAGCAAGGCTACCCTCTTTTGTAAAGAATGTGCATAGAAGAATTAAGCTAGGAATGCATAGAAAGTGAGAAAGATTCGCTTATAAACTGAGATAGGAATACAGTATGAAGCTGCGGACCTGGAATTAGCAGTAAAATGTTGATACGGCGCTGTCCTGTAAATTTGAGCAAAAGTTGTCAGGACGATGGCGCCCGGCGCCACGGTCCTCCGAAAAATCCGCGAAACGAAGGGGGATCTGTTCGTCTCTGCACAAGGATTCCAGATCTTCAATTTCAGCCGCGTACCTGCAACCTACACACAAAAAAGCGAAGATGATTGGAGGGTTAGGGATTAGGGGTTTGCCTTTAGGTCAAACCCCGGTTTTGGAATTAACCAAGAAATGAGCAAGTGCTGTAAATGTAAATGACTGTAAAACAAGTACTAATACCTTGTTCTAAGGATGTTTGTATCCTTATGTGCGAAGGTATAGATGTTGTATGTTGTTGTAGTATGTTGTAAGCGATCTCCTCTTCAATGGTTGAATCCTTGTCTTGAATGCAACACTTAGCCTTGAATGGAGACTTGAAATGATCAATTGCTTGAAGGAATGCTTGAATGCTTGAATGCTTGAGTATAGTTTCCACGCTTTTGCACATATGACCTTCTTACCCAAATGGGAGAGGACAATGTAGTTTATATACTTGTCATTTAGGGCTGATAGACTGATTTTCCCGACCTTAGGCCGACCAGGGAAAGTTAATTTCCAAATTGCAAACAAAAAGACCTGAAGTCCAAAAGAGACCGGGCCCAAAATAGGACCCAGGGACCAGGGCGCTCTCTGGTCCCACCTCCCGGGACAACAGGGTGCAAAGGAGGTTCAGGCTAGGGTGCAAGAAAATGCAGTTTTCAGTGTCGTAATCAGGTTTTGGGGTCTCCATTCAGGTTGCGTGTTGCGTCGCCATCGTGAAGACCGAAATGCAGTTGAAATTGCAAGTGTCGCAATTTTAGGATGCTACATTTAGCCCCCACTTTAGCGGGAGTATGTATGCTCATACTTCCGGTAAAGTACAAGGAAACAACATTGAAAGACTTTCACCACGTCAAGGAGGCAAGATACACCAAGCCCCCAGTGGACTAAGGATCTTGCGACTTCGATTGACAAAGTAAAAGGGAAGATCACGAGGGAGAACCATGACTGTCAGTAGTAAGGTTCCCTCACTATGAGTCATGCAAGAAAGATATCAAAAATTTTCAAGGCAAAGCTAAATTTGTCAAGAAATTTTCAAGTATCTTGAAAAGATATGAACGGGATGTATGCCTCCCTACATTAAAGCGATTGCACAGGCCTCACCGGGGGTGATTGCTTTAAGGTAGTGATACATATAAGAATGAGAAAGGAAAGGAGCACGTTATCACAAGGATTTAGCCCCCAAGTGTGAGATAAGCCCAAGGATAA
Source organism: Cryptomeria japonica (assembly GCF_030272615.1). Lineage (NCBI taxonomy): Eukaryota > Viridiplantae > Streptophyta > Pinopsida > Cupressales > Cupressaceae > Cryptomeria > Cryptomeria japonica. Next base: position 960,280,999 of record NC_081407.1, read on the forward strand.
TAGACACAAAACACAAAGCACAAGGTGACTTCACTTTCCTCGGGGTCAGTATGCTGTATGATAATTCATGTATATCATATGTATGTATGCATAATTGTTCTTCATTCCCCAATAAAGGAAGGTCACCTAGAAGAAGGGAACACATGTGTCTTTTGAGTCAACATGAGAGAGATCGAGAGATCTCAATGCTTTGCATCGTCCTCAAGTAGACAACACTAAGGACAACAAATAGAAGAATGAGAATAACATATAGAAGAAGTAACACAAGAGAGGAGGAGAGAATCTGCTATGCTAATGTATCTAGTCTAGCACGTCATCTACCCCCCGATCTTGCTGATCAATGTTTCGGGAAGGTAGGGAACACGCTAGAGGAGGAACATCCAACATAGAAAATGGAGCTATCACAAGATCCAAACAAGGGCTATGTTCATATCCCAAGCCGCAATGTTCTTGTCTAGGAGCTAGGATAAGTTCTTTAGAAAATTCATTAGATAAATGGTTATCAATATCAACAAGTTCATATTCACTATCAGAAGCAAAAGGAGTAACATTTTCATCTATATCATCATCAAGATTTATAAAAATAGGATCTTTAACTCGCACAGGATCAAGACCATCATGCATCTTATGTTTAGGAGATTTTGGAGAAAATGGAATAATGCTTGTTGAAGGTGTTTTTGGAGATTGCAAAGTTTGAGAAGCAGCTGCTTGAGCTCTAAGACGACGCTTTCATCTAGTCTTAGTAGGAAGTGGAGAAGATTGAGGAGGAGGAATGTTCTCATCCTTATCACTTGGGTGTTTAGGTTGTGGTCTCTTAGGCTGGATAATAGGAGAAGAAGAAGGTCTCTTCTCTCTATAAAAGGAAGGAGGAGGAACTGCTCCATATAAAGGAGGAATTTTTGGTTTAGGAAGGAGACCAAGTCCATCATGACAAGGAGGGATGGGTCTAATTTTAGGAAGTTTATTAGATATAGACATAGTCACATCCATAGGGATGGGTTGGGAATCTTCTTGAGGAAAGACATTAGTTTTATCTTTCAAAGGAAGAACTTCCTTCTCAAGAATGATAGGAATGTCAAGTTTGGGTGTTCTAGGTTCACTTAGAGATAGGATCATATCTGTTTTCCACTTTTGATAAGATTTGAAAAGATGATCACTTCACGGAGGAAGAGATTGGAATTGTTTAGGCCAAAAGTAATCAATAGGAACGCTAGAAGCTCTTTCAGCTGGTTTAAAGAGACTATGATTGACAGTAACAATTTCACCATTATGGGGAAATTTCAAACACTTATGAATAGGAGAAGCAATAGCTTTCATGGACGATAGCCAAGGATAGCCAAGCTTCACACGAAATTGTTCGGATGAAGGAATAATAACAAAGTTCACATCAAGGGATTTGTTATGGACCTCAATAGGCAATGTAATAGAACCAATTGCAGGAGAAGAAAATGCATCAAATAGTTTCACAATCACATCTGTTTTGTCATAAATCACTTGATTCAATTGCAAAGTAAAAAGAAATTCTTCAGTAATGATATTAACCATGCACGAAGGATCAATAAGCGCTCCACGGCAAGGTGTATTCTTGACTTTTGCAACTATGTATAAAGGACCATCAGGTGCCCTAATGGTTTCACTGGAATCAAATGTGATGGAAGGTTCTTTAGGGATTTCTTGTTGCTCTACAAAGTTAATCACATTCGGAGCCATAGACACAAGACCATTAGATGAGAGAGAGGAATCATTAGCCTCAATCGCATTAGAGGTATGAGAAGGTAATGGATCAGTGAAAATCTGAAGATTTTGGTTAGGAGGAGCTATAGATGTATTGCCTTTATCATTCACTCTAGAAACAGAAATAGTATTATTATCAATCAAATCTTGAATTTTACCTTTTAAAGAAAAACATTTTTCAGTATCATGCCCAGGCTGACGATGAAATTGACAAAAGGCTTTCTTATCAAAATAAGGTGAAGTAATCTTTGCAGGATCAATTTGCCTTATAGGAGGAAGAGTAAGCACATTTTGTTCCAATAACTTATTCATAATACTATGCAATGATTCATTCAAAGGAGTATACTTTCTTTCTTTCTTGAAAAATTTAGAAATAGGAGGCACACCTGATGCTGCATTCACATTGTTGTTGATGATGTTTTCATTGAATTTGATGGAATCTCTGTTCGGTTTAAACTTCCCAAATGGTTGTTGACTGCTATCACCCTTATCACTCGGAGCCATAGGATGTGATTGTTCCATTTGACTCACAGTCAGTTGATAATTGTGAAGAGTTGCACACAACTGTTGGAAAGAAGTAAACTCAGAAAACAGAAGTTTGTCTCGAATATCTTTTTGTAAATTAGAAATAAAGATTCTTTGAATATCATTGTCAGGCACTGGAAAAGAAATTTGAGCATACAAATGCTTATATCTACCAATGAAATCAGTCACTTTTTCTTTAACACCTTGTTTACAATGCATTAAATCAATCAAAGTAACTTTAGGACTTATATTGTTTTGAAATTGTTGAATGAAAGCATTTGCAAGTTGTTCGAAAGAAGTAATAGAATAAGAAGGCAACGAGCAATACCATTGTAGGGCTTTGTCTCTTAATGTTCTAGTGAATAGTTTTGCAAGCAACCTTGGGTCATAAGCAAAATCAGTACAAATTGTTTGAAAAGTCTTAACATGTGTTAGAGGATCACCTTTACCATTATAAAGTTCCAGATGTGGAATTTCAACATGTTTAGGGGGAATAGCTCAGACAATGTCAAGAGAAAGTGGGCTCGCAACGTCAAATGTGGGCACACTAAACTTAGATTGATTCATAGAGGCAATTTGTTGCTGTAAAGAAGAGATAGTTTGTGCAAGATTGTTAATGGTCGCTTCAGTCGAAGAATTCATATTAGATGTGTTAGATTGAGATGGAGGTGTTATGTTATTGAAAGAAGGCAAAGAGTAAGGTGGTGGGACTCTATGATAGTCAATTATAGGGGATGATTGGACAAGAGGAACACTACAAGGAGGAATGGAATGGTTAAATGAATTGCCCCCTTGCATCACGTTCATTTGTGGAGATATAATAGGGACACTCATTGAAGGAATGAATGAAGAAGTTGGATTGAATGAAGGAAGAGGGTTAATTGAAGAAGAAGGATTTCCCCCATGACTGGTGATCACAGGAGGAATGTCTTGTGTAGAAGTAGCCATTATATTTGATGTAAAGGTAGGTATGCTAGCAATAGAAGTCATCAATGGAATAGAATGATTGACTTGAGTAGGAGGTTGTGTATAACCCAAACTTTCAGCACAACTCTTCATAGGCATCACATTCGAATCCACAATGTGTGCAATACCACGCAAAATATCAATTCCATTCTTATCACTTTGAAGCATACGTTTTAGACCCTCAATTAAAGGAAGAGCTTGACTATCGGGGTACTCATGAGACATCCATTGTCGAAAATCGTCAAATTGGTTATCCAATTTCGAAAGTTGTTCTTCAGAAACCTCATGGAGAGCTTCTTCATCATTAGGAGGATTAGAGGAATTACCCATGTCCTCGTTAAAAAGGCTATTCAAATTAGGTTCCATCTCCTCGGTAATTAAACCTCGGAAAGACTTAATTCTACGGCTTCGTCTAACGGGAATAGTGTAAGTAGGGCTTATTGTTGTAAAACTCATGCACTAGAGAGGGAGAGAAAATTTTGATTTTAGAGGTAGCAATTTTCAGTAAAATCAGCCAATCTTCTGGATTTAAGCTGTTAAATGCAATCACGACAGTCTCCCGAAATTTCGGAAAAAATGTCCGGGACCGTGGCGCTCGGAGTGCAACACGGTCCTTGCAACTTTTTTCGAAATTTTCAGGGATGAAAGGTATGATGATTTTAAAGCTAATCTGAAAAAATTGAGTGATTTTACGATCTGTAGATAGGCCAAATTAAAGTTGCAATCTCAAAATTGAACCCTACCCAGATTGTCGAAAAATGCAAAATTTGAATTTTGAAAAAAAGAGGGAAACTGAAATTTTGAATTTTATGATTTTAGAGGGAATGTCAAGAGCAATGTAGGTTTTGAAATTCAAAAATTGACTCAATTTCACGCAAAATTCAATTTTGAAAGCGGAAATCAAAGTTGTTGTAATTAAGCACTTAATTTCAAAAGTCACAAATTGCAAGAATTTGAATAAAGCACTGAAATTTCGAATGAATGCAAACACACTTTTCAGATTTAGGACAGTAAGAACACAATTTTGACACAAAATTTCAGTTTCAATGATTTTTGAATGTTTAAAAGCCTTAATCCAAGCAATCACAAGACCAACTTTGACTGTAATTTTGAAGGTGTTATAATTGATAAAATCAGCCAAAATTATGGATTTTAGCAAGAAAATACAGTAAGATCTCGCTCCCTAAATTTTGGAAAAAATGCCGGGGACGATGGTGCTCGGAGTGCACACGGTCCTCGCAACTTTTTTCCAAATTTTCAGGGATGAAAGATATTGTGATTTTATTGCGGAATCCAAAGTTACAGCTGATTTGGAGATGTTTTGATCAGTGAAATTGTTAGTCAAAAGTTGAATCAAGAGGGTTTCAAAAATTAGGGTTTTGACACTTAACCACTTAATTTTCAAAATCAAAGCACAAATATGAATTGATAATTTGTAATAGAAGGGTAGATCTGAAACAAGCATTAACAATTAAATATTTCACAAGTTTAATTACTAAAAGGAAATTTTAGGGTTTTTATGCAATCACCTCTAAAATTTTGCAAAAGATCAAACATGGAAATGTAATCAATTTTTTCAGATCTAAGCATGAAAAATCAGAAAGGATGTTCACGTCAGGTTCACCAAAATGTAAAGCGGAAAATCGCGATCGAACCCTAGTTGCTCTCCCCTCTTCCAACTCCAAGGAGAGAGAAGGGAGATTCACTAGGGTTGATGGTTTTCACTTAGGGGAGAGACTTTACATTCAAAAGAGGGGTTGAAACCCACAAGATTCAATCCCACGCAATGCAAGATTGGATGCTAAATGAGTTTCAAGGGTTATGACAGCAAGGCTACCCTCTTTTGTAAAGAATGTGCATAGAAGAATTAAGTTAGGAATGCATAGAAAGTGAGAAAGATTCGCTTATAAACTGAGATAGGAATACAGTATGAAGCTGCGGACCTAGAATTAGCAGTAAAATGTCGATACGGCGCTGTCCTGTAAATTTGACCAAAAGTTGTCGGGACGATGGCGCCCGGGGCCACGGTCCTCCGAAAAATCTGCGAAACGAAGGGGGATCTGTTTGTCTCTGCACAAGGATTCCAGATCTTCAATTTCAGCCGCGTACCTGTAACCTACACACAGAAAAGCGAAGACGATTGGGGGGTTAGGGATTAGGGGTTTGCCTTTAGGTCAAACCCTGGTTTTGGAATTAACCAAGAAATGAGCAAGTGTTGTAAATGTAAATGACTGTAAAACAAGTACTAATACCTTGTTCTAAGGATGTTTGTATCCTTATGTGCGAAGGTATAGATGTTGTATGTTGTTGTAGTATGTTGTAAGTGATCTCCTCTTCAATGGTTGAATCCTTGTCTTGAATGCAACACTTAGCCTTGAATGGAGACTTGAAATGATCAATTGCTTGAAGGAATGCTTGAATTCTTGAATGCTTGAGTATAGTTTCCACGCTTTTGCACATATGACCTTCTTACCCAAATGGGAGAGGACAATGTAGTTTATATACTTGTCATTTAGGGCTGATAGACTGATTTTCCCGACCTTAGGCCGACCAGGGAAAGTTAATTTCCAAATTGCAAACAAAAAGACCTGAAGTCCAAAAGAGACCGGGCTCAAAATAGGACCCAGGGACCAGGGCGCTGGGTGCCCTGGTCCTGAAGGACCAGGGCGCTGGGCGCTCTGGTCCCACCTTCCAGGACAGTAGGGTGCAAAGGAGGTTCAGGCCAGGGTGCAAGAAAATGCAGTTTTCAGTGTCGTAATTAGGTTTCGGGGTCTCCATTCAGGTTGCGTGTTGCGTCGCCATCGTGAAGACCGAAATGCAGTCAAAATTGCAAGTGTCACAATTTTAGGATGCTACAAAACTGATATGAATCTTTTTCCATATTGGGCCAATAATATCCAGTCCTGATGAGTTTCTTAGCTAAGGTAGGACCACTAGAATGTGGACCACATATCCCTTCATGTACTTCATGTAATGCAATCTAAGCTTTGTCACTTTCTAAACGTCTAAGAAGAGTGCCAGCTAGACCTTGACGATATAGGATATCGGCTAAAATGACGTATTGAGAAGATTGGTGAATGAAAGTGCGATGTTGGTTATTGAATAGGTCAGGAGGAAGGTATTATCATGAAGGTATGTGAAAATGGAACCATATAACTGGGACTTAGGACCGATGACACATATTATCTCAGTATGAGTGATTTCACATGATGGAATCAAAAGGTTATCCACTAAGAACTCATAGCAAGTCTCATTCGGTGGTAGATCAATTAGTGAAGCAATTGTAGCCATGGCATCTGTGGCTCGATTCTGCTCTCTTGGTATCTGCTCAAAGTCTAATTTCATAAAATTTTGTTTCAGGTCATCCACCATTCTTTTGGAAGGCATTAATTTCTCATCCTTTGTTTGGTAGTCATCAGCTGCTTGACAAACTACAAGCTGAGAATCTCCAAAAACATGAAGTTCCTGGATCTTCCATCGAACTATAATTCGTAATCCAGTTGTTAATGCCTCATATTCCACTATGTTATTAGTGCAGGGAAATGATAATCGATATGATTTTGGTATAGAATCCCCTTGAGGAGTTATGAAGAGGATGCCAGCTCCTGCGCCATGCTGTGTGTATGAGTCATCAAAGTATAGTTGCCATGGCTTTGCATGTGACACTATTAAAAAGGATTCATCTAGAAATTCTGAAATTAGAGGAACATCATCTATCATGGGAGCATCTGCTAACTAATCTACGATAGCTTGTCCTTTTATTTCTTTTCTGTCCACATACTCGATGTCGAATTCACTCAGGATCATTACCCATTTGGCTAGTTGCCCAGTAAGTGTCGCTTTATTGAGAAGGTATTTCAATGGATCAATCCTTGCAACCAACTTAGTCTTATGAGTTAGCATGTAATGTCATAGTTTCTGTGAAGAAAAGACCACAACGAGACATGCACACTCAATTGGTGTGTAGTTTAGCTCATATCCCACCAATGTGCGACTGATATAGTATACTGCCTTTTCTTTGCCCTCAGCAACTTGTTGTGCTAAGAGTGCCCCAAGTGCTGTTGAAGTAGCTGATATGTATAGTAATAGAGGTTGTTCTAGAACTGGTGGCATTAAAACTAGTGGATTCAGAAGATAATCTTTGAGTATCTGGAAAGCCTGTTGACAATTATCATCCCATTTGAATTTGATGTTTTTATGTAGCAAGTGCTGAAAAGGATTACACTTATCTACAAGTTGTGCTATGAATCTTCGTATGGACTGGAGTCTCCCTTACAAAGATCAAAGATGACTGATGTTTCATGGTGGTTGCATCTCTAGGATGGCCTTGACTTTTGCTGGATTGGCTTCAATTCCTCTTTTTGATACAATGAATCCTAGGAGCTTCCCGGAGGTCACTCCAAAGAAACATTTCTTGGGGTTTAAACTTACTTTATACTTTTCCAATTGATCAAAGACGATTGAAAGTATGTCCAAATGTGTATCTCTATCTATTGATTTTCCCAAGAGGTCGTCAACATAATCTTCCATGGTTACGTGCATGAAATCATGAAAGATAGTAGTCATGGCTCTTTGATATGCAGCACCTGCATTTTTTAGCCCAAAGGGCATGACATTCCAATAGAAAGTTCCCCAAGGACAAGTGAATGTTGTTTTGTGCTGATCCTCGGATGCGATTTTTATTTGATTGTAACCAGAGAATCCGTCCATCAAAGATAACATCGCATGACCTACTGTGAGATCAACAATCAAGTCAATATTTGGTAATGGAAAATCATCCTTAGGACAAGCTTTGTTGATGTCTCTGAAATCTGTACATATTCTAATACTACGATCTGGTTTACTGACAGGCAATAAATTGGAGATCCATTCAGGATAATCAATTGGGCATATGAATCCAACATCCAATAATTTCTCAAGCTCTGCTTTGACTAATAATGCGACTTGTGGGTGCATCTTTCTTAATTTCTGTTTCACTAGTTTTGCCCCTGGTTTAACTGTCAAATGATGCATTACCAAATCTGGATCCAACCCAGGCATATCAACATATGACCATGCAAAGTTGATTTGTCGTTCCATGAAGAAACTTATGAATCTTGACCTTTCTGACTCTATCAAAGATTGAGCCAAGAATATGTTGTGTAGAACTTCTTCTGTACCAATGTTTGTTTCGATAGTCTCCTCTACTAACATGGATGACTTTTCCTCATATGATGCTGGGAGAATGTTGAGCCTTCCATCTTTGGGTGCCTCAGAGAGGTTTTCGCCTTCAGATATGTCCTTTCTTTTTACTTTTTTGGGGTCAGACAGCGTCACAGTGTGGTTTTTGCCATAAGACCCTTGTTTTGTTTTTATTTTTATATTTTTGCGACTGGAAGGTCCAACACCCTCACCCAAATATGCCATGCTGTTGAGTTCTATAGTGTATCTCGCTTTATGGTCCCCAAGGGGAAGATCATCTCATATGCCAAGATAGTCAATAAAGGCTTCATCATTTTGGAATGTGTCAAACTGTGTAGGTCCTTCATGGTCCCAGTCAATAAGTTGGTGGTGAACAAGGGGGAGGCCTTTTATGTCTTTGAAGTTAGCGGGGCTAAGAGTGAAGATGCAGTTATATTCAAGCATGTCGAGGTAATTATCAAGGTCATCATTGGAACTCTCCTCATCAGTCTCGATCATGAATGAATCCAAATTATCATCAGTAGTAGCACATTCTGGGATAGGTGTTCTCATTCTATGTGATTTCAACCTAGGACCTAGAGGCAAGGACTGTATGGGATCCTCTGGGGTTGTTTTTTGACCAACCTTGAATTTTTCATAAAATTCCTCTTCTTCTGTGGGTTTCTCTGGCTCCTTGAATGTCTAGGTGAGCTCATAGTCACTGGAGGATTTGTCTAAACCCCATTCCCATTCGTTGGAGTCTGCAGAATAGTGATTTTCTTGTTGTATTTTGGCAGCTTTGATTTGTAATGCTTCCTTTTTTCTTTGAGTGTTTACCTTGTAAGTCATGAAACCAAGTCCTTTCAAGCGTTCCTTTTTGAATGTCAATTCAGGTTGTAAAGGCTCAATGATGCCTTCCTTTCTTAAGCCAAGAGGGCTTTTTCCATCATACCCAAATTTTTGTAGAATCTTGAACCCTTTGCCATACTTCTCACATGGTATGTTGATGTGATGTTGTGTATCATTTTCAAAGTCTTTGTAAAGTATTTTGTATAAGTCTTCCTCTTCCAGTTCATCCCATCTTTGAAAGATAGTAGGGTCCCATTTGTGTATAAGGATAGATACCTTCTTATTAGGATGTGGTCTTCCATATTCTTTTGGTGAACTCATGACTTGTTGTAAGTACATGGTTTGATTCAAAGTGTATTCACCCATGCCCTTGTCCTATAATTTCCCTTTAAGCTCACCTTGTTTTGATGTCGAAGGTTTTAATGACTTAGGATCAATGTATGCAGAAGAAGGAACAACTTCCCTATTACTTAGGATGATCATTTCAGTTTTCGGTCTCAAGTTATTGCAGTATATGAATGGATTAGGATCTCCATTAACTGTTATTTCAACTCCATTGTGAGGAAACTTGATGCATTGGTGATATGTAGATGGGACTACCCTCATTTTATGAATCCAAGGACGTCCTAGTAATATATTATATGTGAGATCTAGGTCTAGGACTTGACAAACCACATCCTTTCTAAATGGTCCAACTCTGAGAGGTAAGGTGACTATGCCTTTGGATGAACTCTCTTCATCATCATATGCCTTGATGGTAATTTTGTTTGTAAAATTCATAGCTTTATCAGAATATCCCAATTGTTTAATAGTTCTCAATGTACAAATGTTCATACCTACTCCTCCATCTATCAGGACTCATTTTATTCGATGTTTGTGTATGAAGGCTTCAATGTGTAAAGGTGCATTATGTGGCTGACTTACAGAGACGTCATCGGCTTCTGTGAATGTAAGGGAGTGTGGAATGGAAAGGTATCCCACCATGGCTTGAAACTGGTCCATGTTCAAATCAATAGGGATGGAACTGTCTCTCAAGATTTTGTCAAGAATGGCTTTATGTGCGGGGGATATGCGTAAAAGCTCAAGGATGGAGATGAGCGCGGGTGTCTTCCCTAACTATTCTACAAGGTCATACTTAGGCTTGGTCGATGAGGAAGCAGTGTTTTTAGCTGGAGCACCTTGAAAAGTGAATTTACCTTGACAGGTTGTAACATGACATTCAGAGGTAGGTTCAGAAGAAGATCCAATGCCTTTTAGGACAATTTTGGGTCTTTGGGTAGAATTTTTAGGTGTTTTGTCCTTGATGATAATGGTAGAGACATAATTGTCCATTGAGATGTTATTGATAGTTGAATCATAGTTATAGGATGCTCTAGTATAGTTGGTTTGATCATCTATGGCTTTGGCTTTTCCCTTGCCATGCTTTGGGAATGGTTCCTTAAACATTTCATGTTCTTGGTTAGATGAATGCCCTTCAATCTCAATGTCACCTCTATCAATAAGATCTTGTATGATGTTCTTCAGTCGATGGCAATTTCCTGTCTTATGACCCTTGCTCTTATGAAATTCACAATATTCATCATCATTCCACCAATTTGGTTTAACCTTTGGCTCATATGGAGGAAAATCTGGAATTGTGATTACTTTGTTTGCCACTAGCTTCTTGAAAACTGACTCAAGTGGTTCTCCCAATGGGGTGTACTTCCTCCGTGATCTGGAAGTTTTTTGAATATTCACTTGATTGTTTGTAGAGCTTGATCCTGAAAAAATGATTTTGGGTCGCACTGTATTGGCATCCACAACACCATCATTGACTATGTTCTTGTTTTTGTTCCAAAATCTTGGCTTGTCTTTTCCTTTAAAGTCATCTTTGTTTTCCTTGAATATCTTAATGACTCCTTGTTCAATTAGGACCTTCTTTGTTGCTAAGCCTTTTTCAATGACATCCTTGAAGGTGGACAAACAAGCTTTCCTTAGATCATAGCCAATGTCTTTGTTAACATTTTGGGTGAACATCTCTACCATTTGTTTTTGTGGAATTTCACAAGAGCACCTGCTAGCTAGATTCCTCCATCTTTGTAAAAATGATGAAAAAGACTCTCCATCTTTTTACTTGGTGTTTCACAAAGTAGTGATTGATATGTCTGTCTCTATGTTGTAGGAGAAATGTTGAATAAATGCCTCTGCTAAGTCACCCCATGACTTAATTCCAGGTGGGAGTTGGGAGAACCATTCCATAGCTTGATCACCTAAGCTTTGTGGGAATAATCTCATCAAATATGTCTCTTCTACTGCTACCTCAATGCAAGCTATGAAAAATTGTCTTATATGTGCCTTAGGATCTCCTTTGCCTCTATACTTATGAAACTTAGGAGTCACAAAGTGTGTAGGAAAAGGAGGCATTGGAATGCTCTTGTCAAATGGATAGGGACATATGTCTCTCATTGTGTAAGTTGGCTTTAGTGTATTTATGTCCTCCATTTTCTTTTGTAAGTCCTTGATTTATTGTTCCAAATTGCTCTTATGTGGAGACCGACTTCTTGGACCAAACCCCATGCTTGAGGCACCAATTGGAGGAAGAGCATGTTGCATATATGGATGATATTGATCATACACATGTTCATATGCAAGAGGTCTATAATGATGTTGCATATATGGACCACTTGGTATAGAGTCATGGTGAGGAATGGAATATCTGCTTTGTCCATGTATACCATACTCTATAAGAATGTCATGAGTTTGTTCTAGTGTGTTGCCCCCAAATTTGACATGGGGTTTCCTTGTGTCCAATTTTTGAGCATGCCTTTGAATATCCAATTGCTTTGGTGGTTGATCCTTAGCATTGGTATGTGGTTGAACATATTTTTCTACATAAGACTTCCATAATGGTCTACCAAGGTGAGTATCATATGCCTGACCTTGTGTATGTGGGACCTCTGGTTTTTGAAACAAAGATGATGATGATTCAGGCACCATATGTGGTCCTCTATTACATCCACTATTAGGCCTCCTTTGATCCATGTTGAGGTGAGTTTTTTGCAAAGGTCGGTTTCCATTATTTGAGACATGTCAAAATCATGAGGGATCTTGGCTCCACTTTATGCCATCACTTGTAGAAAGTATTGTCTATCTCTCCTCATTATTTCCTCAACCAATCGATTGAAATGGGGATTCATAATGGTGTCTTCCACTTCTGCTGAATGTATGGAAAAGTTGTCCATATTGTCATTGTGTGTATCATTGTTGTTCGTAGTGTCCATGTTCTCAACATTTGGAATGTTTCTATAAGCATCCATGTCAGGTAATGTAGTATGATCAGAATTGAAAAAGATATCATTGTCATACTCATAAGAACTCATGTTTGCGGACTCTTGAGCCTCTTTAGCTTCTCTCCTAGATTTTTGTAAATGGGTTTCAACCATGAACTAGGTATTGACCAAGATGTGTGAGATTAGATGAAAATGGAAATTAGGTATGGAAGACTAAGAGTTGGATGGAATGTAAATGAATTTGAGGTTTACTTGCAATGCCCAAAGTGTAAGACCAAGTGTGTATGTAGTAGAGTAGGTGTGGCTTCCAAAGAGATGATAGTTTCTCTTGATGAGGTAAGTTGACCTTGACTCTAAGTAAGACCAAATGAGACCCAAAGGTGATAGACCTTGATGAGGGACCACTTAGCAAAATGTTGTTGTATGTAGTGTGTTGACAAAGTATGATGAGGACAAGCAAGTGACCTTTTGACTCAGGTTTAGACATATGTGAATGTAATGTAAGGTGTGAAACAATAATGGACTTTGTGAGACCCAAAGACAGGTTGAATGCTAGATGAAAACCTGAAGAGATAACCTATGAAGCTCAATAAGTCTGAAACTGACCGTTCTTGTTTGCTGAATTATGAAAGTTTTCAATCCTAAACACAAACGTGTCTATATACTTCACAGATGCACTTAAAGGACACAAACGCTATTCTGACAGACACAGACACATTTCTAAGATGTTGTAAATGTAAAGTTGCTCAAAAACACAGACGCGTTTCTGCCCTTCATAGACGCGATTATATGACATGGACGTGTTTCTGCAAAATTTGTGCAATTTTTCTAATCTGTGAAGTTGCTTGTTGTGACCAAATCTGAGTGTTTGACTATTTTTCATGACAAGAGTACACAATGTTGTTGAAGACTCAATGTTTGCAAGTGTTTTGACTCCAAAATGACTCAAAGACAAGTGTGTTGTTTGATGTAAAAATGTTTTGCATACACTTGAAGACACAAAAGACACAATGTTTGTAGTTTGGTTTTGAATGTTTGATTCTTCAAAATAAGTCAAGCATAATTCTTATGGCTGGCCAAGACAATAGTTGTTGATCCCACATGGAGTTTCCCTTGAGGCTATGCTATTCAGAGCGGATACTTAGATGCTTGACCCCATTGGCTCCGCCCTCAGCACTCACTTCTCGGGGCAGCCAAGCATCAATCCCCATGAAAACTCCTTGTGGTGAACTTTGTATCTCTACTAAGAACCATATGTGTGTGGGCCGCTACCGAAGGTCTGACCTCTTGCCTCAACAACTAGAAGGATTTTGGCTTCTAAAACAAAAATGTTCTAGTAAGGGCATCCACTCATGTGGCCATACATGCGGCACTTTCAGCTCTGTAAATACAGAAGGCTCCCAGCTGGTAGGGGTTACGCCCTACAACTGATCAAATAAATTTGATTAAATGGGTTTATGGGGAGACATAGTGTCAGTATGAACTAATCAGCACACGTTATTCATAGTTTTCACCATGAATATAGTTATTTATAGTGGTTTGGAAGAAGATGGCTTTTCTTTTGCTACCACTTGGGTCGTTCTCTCCTCACTAGTAGTCCTAATGACCACACGAGGAGACATGCCCTCTAAAGATTAAACAAAAAGAGACTATTGCTCAAAACACAAAAGATAATGATTTAATTTTAGTGCACCAATTGAAGTGTTTGCTAGTCTATATGAAAACAAGGCACATGATAAAAATCAAAAACTCTTGCCAAGGACCTGCAACAAAGATCTATTAGTATTTTGGATTGTTTCAAATGATCACCCCTTCCTGCAAGCACACAAGTTAGGTAAATTTTAAACCCAAAAGACTTTGTGAAAATAGGGGCCTTTAACAAAATGATTTTGCTTTCAAGACAAGCTGCACCAATTCTGTTAGCTAGATCTAAAAATATTAGCTCAAAATAAACCAGATCTGAAAACCTGAATGACTAAAAACTGAATCAATGAAACCCAAAATGAAACAAGTGCACATAGACGTGGTTATCAAAAACAAAAATGTGGCTTCTGGATGCAGACGCGCTTAGATGAGACACAGATGCAACTCTAGTACGCAGATGCGGCTTCTGGACACAGATGCGCCTGAAAACCCCACAGATGCGACTAGGGAACACAGATGCGACTTCTAGAATCTGTAAAAAAAATATTGTCGAGGATGTAGACACGATCCTAGATGTCTCAGACGCGACAAAAAACCAAAAACGCGATCTGAAAGTACGCAGATGCGTAATTATCAAAATGCTATCGAAAATGTCAGATCTGCAACTTCAAAACACGAAATCTGCAACAAGGATGTTAAATGCAAAAGGGACAAGAGTCCCACCGGGCATGCCAAAATGTATATGGTGAAAATAGATAAAAACAATGATGAAAGACTAAATGAATTCAACCACAAAACCCTAGCCTAACAACAACAAAGATCCACCATAACATATGAAGATTACCTAAGACAATGCAAATCAAATGAAATCACAAAGATTATACCATCACATGTCCAATAGGGTTTGGATCTCCATTCTTCCTATCTCCATTGATCTTGCTTAATATATTTGCTCTCAGATTTTATGTGCACAAGAGCTCAACAAAGAACAAAATGTGGTTGCAAGTAGGATCACATATGAAAAGCATAGTGTAGTCAAGTGCATAATTGAGTTAGCCAGGGTTTGATAATGAAGGAAGCATCTCCTTATATAGAAGATACTATAAGAAATGGAGGGATAAGATTGAGAGGTGTAAAAGAGGTCGGCTATGATTAGAGGGTAGGTAAAGAAAATAATAAAATAATGAAAGGGGTAGGCAGTGTATGAATTAAGAGATGAATGACATGTGTCATGGGTAGAAAAGGCTAATGAATTAATAAATAAATAAAGATTTATTTAATTAATAGAAGAAGTGTGATAATTAAATAAATAAAAGTATTTATTTAATTTAAGAAAAGGATAATTTAAATAAATAAATGTGTTTATTTAAATGATAAATAAGGCTAGAAGAGGAGGATAAATGAATAAATTAAATAAATAAAGATTTATTTAATTAATAGAAGAATTAGACTAAAATAATTAAATAAATAAAATATTTATTTAATTAGACATGAAAATTTTAGGTGTCTACAGAGATAATTTATGGATTTTTTATTATTGTTTTGGTCTTAAGATGACATGACATATCATTGTAAATGGAATTACGTAATGATATTATTGTAATATCTTTAGGTGGCTGACCTAATCGGTTTAGGCCTTAGGGTTTATATAAATAAGAGGTAGAAAATCTTTGTAAAGTATCATGGTTATTGGAAAGGTCATGGTCAAGGAATGTAATGTGTGAATATTGTAATATCATTCAGGTAGAGGAGTTGGATGATCATTGGTGATCAAATTGGATTCAGAAGAGGATTTAGTCCTTCAGCATTGAGCTTAACCGAGACTGTAGTCATGCAAGGTAGATGTTATTTCCAGCAGTTCACTCTATTGGATTGTTGTCCATTTATCTTGAGATAGTTGTAGCCTCTCTGTAGTTAGTGAGACTCTTTTGTAATGTGCTTTTGCTCTAGGAAGTGTGCCTTCCTGCAAGTGCAGGCCCCTCTTGGAACACATACTTTCTGCATAAGTGTCATTTGACTGTGGGTAGGCTTCCCACCATGGTTTTTCCCTTTCCAGGTTTTCCACATACAAATCATGGTGCTATGTGGTATGGTTGCTTTGCATTGATTATCTAGTTAATTGTTAAGTTGTATTATTTACCAATATCTGTTCCTATTGGCATCTGTATGTGCTTTATTGGTACTTGATTTGTTTAAGGTTGTATTGTGGATTAAAAGATATAATTTGTTAACAACTATTTCAGCCCCCTCTCAGTTGTTCACCGGTTATCATAATAGGTTGAACATATTTCTTAAGAGAAAAGGGAATCATGTCAACTGTCAGAGTTTGAGGAGATTGAATATTGTTGTTCTCCTTAAGAGAAGGTGACGTCACATCCATATGTATAGGTGGACGATCTTCCTTAGGAGGGAGATTAGTTATATCCGAGAGGGGAAGAACCTCATCGTGAAGAATAATAGGAATGTAAAGTGTTGGAGATCTAGATTAACTTAAGGATAATATCATATCATTCTTCCATTTTTTATAAGTTTGAAAAAGAGCATCGCTCCTTGATGGAAGAAATTGAAATTGTTTAGGCCAAAAGAGATCAATAGGAACACCGAGGCTTCTTTCAGATGGATGAAATAAGCTATGGTTCATGGTTATACTTTATCCATTGTGAGGAAATTTTAGATGCTTATGGATTGGAGAAGCAATATCCTTCATGGAAGATAGCCAAGGATAGCCCAACTTCACATGAAATTTCTCAGAAGAAGGTATGATAACAAAGTCAACATCCAAGGATTTAGTATGAACCTCAACAAGATGGGTGATAGAGCCAATGGTAGGACAAGAGAAGCCATAAAATAAATTAACGACCACATTATAAAAATCATAAAGTGGTTTATGCAATCGTAAAGTGTAAATATACTCTCCAGTGATGACATTAACCATGCAAGAAGGATCAATCAGGGCACCATAACAAGGGATATCCTTAACCTTTGCAACTATGTATAAAGGATCATCAGGTGCTCTAATGGTCTCGCTAGGGTCAAATGTAATACAAGGATCCTTATTCATATCCTGTGTTTCTACCATATTAACCAAGTTTGGAGCCATAGAGGTGAATACTTCAGAAGAGAGAGAATTAGGCACAATCTCTATAATGTTAGAGGTGTGAGATGGCAATGGATCAATGAAAATCTTAAGATTTTGATTAGGAGGAGGTACTAATTTATTCTCTTTACCATTCACACCTGCCACAGATATAGTATTATTATCAATCAAGTCTTGAATCTTATTTTTCAATGCAAAACATTTCTCAATATCATGATTAGGTTGACGATGAAATTGGCAAAAAGAATTGTTATCAAAGTAAGGGGATGCAAGTTTAGAAGGATCAATTTTTTTTATAGGAGGAATTTTGATAACATTTTTATGATATAATGGAGACATAATACTATGTAGAGATCCATTTAGGGAAGTAAATTGTCTTTCTCTTTGGAAAAATTTAGAAATAGAAGGCATACCTATTGTAGCATTCACATGGTTGTTTTTGATTGGATGATTGAACTTGATGAAGCTTTTTGTTTGTTTGAACTTTGCAAACTATTGTTGAACACTCTCCCCCTTATCACTCGAAGCCATAGGATTGGATTTCTCCATTTGACTCACAACTAGTTGATAATTGTGGTGTTGCGCACAACTGCGAAAGGAAGTAAACTCAGACAAAAGAAGCTTTTCCCTAATATCTTTTTTGCAAATTTGAAATTAAAATTCTTTGAATATCATTATCAAGCACATGAAAAGAAATTTGAGCACACAAATGCTTATATCTACCAATGGAATCAGTCACTTTTTCTTTAACACCTTGTTACAATGCATTAAATCAGTCAAATTGATTTTAGGAACAATGTTGTTTTGAAATTGTTGGATGAAAGAATTTTCTAGTTGTTGAAAAGAAATGATGGAATAAGAAGGAAAAGAGAAATACCATTGTAAAGCCTTATCTCTTAGTGTTCTTGCAAACAATTTTGCAAGCAATCTTTGATCATAAGCAATATTGGTACACAAGGTGTGAACTGTTTTGACATGCGTAAGTGTTAGGTCTCGGGAAGGACAACTAAGAGGGAGGGGTGAACTAGTTATCAATAATTTATAATCCAAATGCAAGTTATTCCAATTTAAACTTAATGCCAGTAAACCAAACTTAAGTGTCGATAAAACAGATTAACAGTTATAACAATATCGGTTTAACTTAATGCATGAAACATAAAGAGAAACAACATCCACAACACATGACACAAAGATTTTGACATGGAAACCTGGTAAGGGGAAAAACCATGGTGGGAAACCTTACCCACAATCAGATGATACTACTACATATAGTATGTGTATACAAATGGGGTCTGCACATGCAGAAAGGCCAACTGCTTAGAGCTCACTGCTCAATCACAAAATAGGAGTCACACTGACTACACAATTGGATGGTTAAATCCAATGATAATGTACTGCTCAAAATAGCATCTACAATGCTAGATTCAGTTCCAGTTTAAGCTCTAAATATGAGTGCTAAACACCTTCATAACCTTCCTTCAACCTTCAAATAATATCTGCGTGATTCGCACAATGATTTGCTTATTTTCGCTCTTCACTATTCGAACACACTCATCATGATCCCTTATCCCAATCTTCAATAAGATCTTACAATCATTTATACAAAACCTAAGACCAAATGTATAGGTCAACTCACTAAAGATATTACAATTAAATCAATTACAAATAATTCTGGATGTGATACAACATGTCGACTCAATCAATAAACCATCTCCATAATGTGTCGTGTTGATCTGGAATAGATAACATGTACCGGTCCATAACCTAGACCTATCTACTGGTAAAGGAAAATTTGTCAACCCGATTAGACCAATAAGAAAAACACCAAAACAAAACTTCCAATCCATGTCTTCAACAAAACCAAATGATCTCCAGATGATAACAAGTCATCATCATTGCCGGTGAACAATATAACTTGCTGATGAACATATATCAGTGACTGTGCATAAGTCACTAACCATATCGGTGAACATAATATAAACCTCCAAGAAGACAAATATTGGCATGACTTTAACAATATCAAGAGAAATTGGGCTCCCAACATCGAAGGTGGGCACACTAAACTTGGATTGACTCATGGAAGCAATTTGTTGCTATAAGGAAGACATAGTTTGAGCAATATTGTTAATTGTCATTTTAGTAGAAGAATTGATGTTAGACATAGGTGATTGAGAAGGTGGTGTGATGTTATTGAAAAAAGGAATGGACTGAGAATAAGGTGGTGGGACATTACGGTAAGTAGACATTGGTGATGATTGGGTGAAAAGGGACACTTAAAGGAGGAATAAAGTTGTTGAAGGAATTGCCCCCTTGTGTCACACTAATTGGTTGAGGAATGGTAGAACACTCATGGAATACATAGGTAAATATGGAGGATTAAATGAAGAAGATGGATTGCCCCCATGACTAATTATTGTAGAGATGATATTTTGAGTTGAAGTAGCCATGATGCTAGATGTGAAAGTAGGAATACTAGTCATAGGGGTAGTAAAAGGAATTGAAGGATTGGCTTGTGTTGAAGGTTGTGAGTAACCTAGGGTTTTGACATAACTCTTGATAGGAGTGACATTAGAATTAACAATATGTGCAATGCCACACAATATATGCATTTAAGGCCTTCAATTAATGGAAGAGATTCACTATTAGGGTATTCTTGGGACATCCATTATTGAAAGCTATCAAATTGATTGTCCAATGTGGAAAGTTGATCTAAAGAAACCCTAGTTAAAGTTTCTTCTTCATCATTAGATTCATTAATGGGGTGAATAGACATATTATTAGGATGAGAAGAATTAGCATGATCCTCATTAAGGAAGTCACTCAAATTAGGCTCCATCTCCTCAATGATTAAACCTTGGGAAGCCTTAATTATTGTAGTCACATAAATCTGTCCACTTAATTAAATGAATATTTTGTATTTATTTGATTATTTAACCATCAATCAATAATTAATTAAATTAATATTTAATTAATTCATCTTAACCCTCTTCTCCTATTAATTAAATAAATTATTCAATTTATTTGATTTAATTCACTTAACCAAAATCAGACCATTAATTAAATAAATAAATCATATTTGTTTAATTAAATCTTCTCTCACATTTAAATAAATTAATATTTATTTAAATCCCCCAAAATCTCTTCTCTCACATTTAAATAAATTAACATTTATTTAAATCACCTTTATCCTCCACCCACTTGTATTCTCCTACAAATGCAAGTTGCACAACTATTTTAAATAAATAAATTATTTATTTAAAATCCTATTTATCCTCACCCACTTGAAACCTTTAATGGCTTCCTTTAAAGTCTTCAAACTTAATGTCTTCCTTCTAGAGTCTTCTCAATCCTTTAATGGTTTCCCTTAAAGTCTTCAAACTCAATGGCTTCCTTCTAGAGTCTTCTCAAACCTTTAATGGTTTCCCTTAAAGTCTTCAAACTTAATGGCTTCCTTCTAGAGTCTTCTTAAGCCTTTAATGGTTTCCCTTAAAGTCTTCAAGCATTTAAATGCTTTATCTTCCTTTTTCTCATGTAAATAAATTAAGATTTATTTAAATCCAAAATTCACATTCACATTTAAATAAATTAATATTTATTTGAATATCTACCCAAATGCAAATTACACCATTTAATTGAAATAAATGATTTTATTTTAATTGAAAATCCCAAAATTCCTCCCACTTGCATTCTCCTACAAAATCCACTTGCATGCCTGAATCCCTTCTAAATTCTTCTAACTCCTTCTAATTAGCCTAATCCAATCCTAATCATTGTCACATTCCTAAATAAAAGGAAGTCACTTCTCAAAAACCTCCAAAGTCTTCAATAGCCATTAAAGGATTTATGTCTTCAAATGGTGAACCTCTAAAGTCTTCCAAACCACTTAAGGCTCTTACATAACCATTTATGGTTAACTCACCTTTTACCTTTGGTTAGAGACTTTCCTCTAACTTAACCATCCTTTTGACTCATGGGTCTCTTCAAAGTATTTATTTCTTTGAGTAAGGTAACCATTTAACCCTTGCACATTCATTTATCCCTTGGATAAAAGGAATATCCATTAACCTTACCCTAACCCAACCCCCCAGGGTAACCTTCATGTCCCCTCAAGCATTTAATGCTCTTTATCTCTCCTCTCAAGCCTCCTCATGGCGACACTTGTCAACATGGGATTGGGTTGAAAGTCTCACATGGATTGAATATCTTGCAATCCTAACCCTTGTTAAGATTGCTCAATCTTAACCCTTCATTTCCCCATTTCTTCTATAAATAGAACCCTTCTCCTCAAGCAAAGAGGGAAGCATTAGAGTATTGTTGTTATACTGGTATTAGCATTGAGCTTTTTCATAGCATCACTATCTACACTTGCATAGCATTTATTTGTCATTTTCAACCATCTTGAATCTCCATATGGCGTCCATGGCTAGTGCTAAAAGATTAGAGCTACACTCATGTGGAACTTGGAGAGGAGAGGAACAAGGGAGGAGAAACTATGAGCATCTTGATTAGCATTTGGAAGAGTAAAGTTTATCTATTCTATGTTTGTATGCTTTCTATTTCATGCTTAATATCTCTCTTAATATGCTTGTTTAGGATAATCTTTTATTGCTAACACTAACGTTTGTTTTTTGTGCTCTTGTGTGTGTTGCCATCAAGCAGATTTTCTAATCCTTTTTGTAGAGCATCAATTATAATGCTTCATCTAACAAGGATAGGATAGGTAGGATTAATAGTGGTAAAACTCATGCACTAGAGGGAAAATTTAAATTTTGAATTGTGGAACAAAGCTTACAAAATTGATCAATGCAAAATTTAAGAAAATAATGATTACACAATTTGAACTTTGTTGGGGGAAGAGGATGACACAATTTCCAAAAATGAAAGGAAATTGAAATTTTAAAATTAGGGCCAAGGGAATACCACTTAATTTTAAAATCAGAATTTTTAAAATCAGGACAGACTATAATTAACCTCTTAATTTAAAAAAATTCTTAAAATTTGAAATGTTGAATTTGGGAGGTATGTCCAATTTTAGATCCCTCTAAAATCGACAAAATTCAGCCAATCTTTTGGATTTAGGCTAGTAAATACAATCATAACAGTCTCCCGAAATTTTGAGAAAAAAGTCGAGGATCGTGGCGGGGAAGCACATGGTCCGACCAACTTTTTTCGAAATTTTCAGGGATGGATATTACGATGATTGTAAAGCTAACCCCAAAAAATTGGTGAATTTTGTGATCTCTAGATGGGTGAAATGAAGGTGCAAATGTGAAAATAGGACCCTATTAGGCTTTTGAAAAAAAAGAGGAATTGAATTGCAATTTGGAAAAGGGTCAAACCTAATGGGTAGGGACACCTTGGAAAATGTTTAGAAATCTGAATGTAAATGAAATTGATTTGAAACTTGCACAAAATCCAATTAATTTTGAAAATTAGGGTTTGATGACCTAACCACTTAATTTTGAAATTCAAAATTTGGGAAAAAGGGGGGAAATTAAAAATTTGAATTGTAAGATTATAGACAAATATGAGAACAATCAGAAATCTAAAAACTAAATGGAAATCCAAATTTTGCACAAGTTCAAGAAGTTTTTTGAAAATTAGGGTTTTAACAAGTAACCTCTTAATTTTGTAAATTTTAATTGCAAATTGAACACAACAATGAGGAAATTGAATTTGACAACCAAAACAATTTTTCAGATCTAAGATAACCACAAGCAATTTTTTACAAATCACATGGTCAATTTTAATTCAAAAACTAGGGTTTTTATTGATTTAACCACTAAGTTTGCAGAAATTTGAAACTTGTAAATGAAAAATATGCAATGTTGTTCAAATGAAAGCATGCTTCACATCGGGCTCACCAAAATGTAATGGTGGAAAAATGGTGAATGATAGATCAAGAGGAAAGGTACCCTTTCCCTAAAAGAGAGATGAGAGTTTCACTATCGATTACCCTTCAAACACTTTTTACCATGTTACATTAGGAAGAGGAGAGCATAATTCACTCTATTCAATCTCTCCACATGAAGATGGTAGATTGAATTCTGAATGAACTGAGAATGTTAAGTTGATTCCCTCTTCCTTGTTTGAAATGGAAAGGAAATTGATTGAATTATGTAGTGCAAAAGGGACAAAGAACTTATTATAACTTGAGATCGGAATATGGGATGAAGTTGTGCACCTGGATTTGGCAGTAATATGTCGAGACTAAGTCGCCTTGCGAATTTGAGAAAATGTTGCCCAGACTGTGGCAAGAATGTACACGGTCCTCTGAAAAATCTGTCAAATGAAAAGGGTTTTTTCACCTCTGCAAATGGAGCCCGAATCTGAAAGTACAACTGTGCACCTGCAACCTACACATAGAAAAGAGAGGAAAATGGGTTGGGATTGGGGGTTTTCCTTTACGTCAAATGCCAGTTTTGGAATTAACCAAGTAATGAAAGAAAGTACTTGCAAGTAGTTGTAAATGAAAGACTAAATTGTAAATCACCTCAAGGGAGGTTGTGGTAGCAATGTTGATAGAGATTCTTGTGTGGAATTGAATGTTGAACTCAATCTTCTCTTTAATGGTTGAATCCTTGACTTGAATGCAACACCTAGCCTTTAAGGGAGACTTGAGGATGCTCAATGTAGGAAAAGAATGCTTGAATGCTTGATCGCTTATGCAACTTGAATCTATCCAAATTTGACCTATCCAACCTATGAAAATGGGAGGACGATTTCCCCCTTAAATACATATTAGTGGATCTGATTTTCATCACATGTTGACATCGGGGTAGTTTCCTACCTGATGCACAACAACCAATGCAACCCTAAGAAGGGTCCTGCCCCAAAATAGGGCAGGGACAGGGGCGCCATGCCCCTGTCTTGGGAGGAAAAGGGTGCCACACCCCTATCTTGGGATGTCATGCCTAAACTTTTGGGTACAAAGGGAAATTTTTTCTTTTTTAAATCATAATCTAATAAATAATCTAAACACTAGATCAAGTAAGCGAGATAATCTATATTGAATGCGGAATAATAAATCTCCAAAGAATTATTATTATCTCATCAAGTAATTAGTAATAATAATTTCGTTTAAACAAAAGTCTCTAAATAAATTGCAAGAGATTTTATTAATCTCAAATAGCCTATTAATTGCCTAGAGATTAAATTAATTTGCCCTAGCACATAGCTTTATAAAACCTATTGTTATTTTAACAATAATTATAATTTGTCTAGAATATGGTTCTAGAGTCAATTAATCCCATAGTGCAGTTGTGCCATAAAAATTTTATTATAGTTTGGCCAATAAAATTTAACTCCCAAGGCTAACTATTTACAAAGTATTTATTATGATTTCCCAAAAACATCAAACCCCAAAGGGTTCTAAAACTAGCTTATAAATTGAAGCCCTAAGGAAAAAGACTCTACTTAATAACAAAAGTAAGTCCACTATTAGAATAATTATTCCAATTTAAGTCTAAACTTGTAAGTCATTTTTATATATGTATCTACATATATAACTATGTCTATTACTCCTTGGAGCTATATATATATATAACTAATTACATATGGGGTTACAAGGAGTTGTTGTAAAAAGGATATTATCCTATTCCAAGTCTATGTGGGGAATACCTTATTCAAATTTCGAATAGGGTTTCCCCCTCTTCCTTTTTTCTATAATAAATAAATTTACACCCTAATTTTTTTTTATTTCTTCTACACAACCCACACCCTTTTTCTTTTTATAATATAATTTTATGGGTGTTTTGCCCTAACCTGAAAATTGGGTTAGGGCTTGTGTGTGTGTGTGATTCTTTTTTTTTTTTTTTTTGTGCAGGTCTGAGAATGGAGTGGCAGCCAAGGAAGGCACAATGGCGGAGGAGCTGAGGTGCTCACGCTGGCAGAGGGCCGAACGAACGTGCAAGGGAGGGGGGAAGCCATTGTGATGGGGAAGGCTGAGGGCTACCCACAGAAGCTCCCCACAGGGACGACCGTAGTCATGCCTGCGGGTTGGGGCCGATAGAGGTGGCCAAGGCCGCCGCTGTGGTACGCGGCCCGCAGACCCGGTTGCGCCACCGCTGCGGGGTGCTGCCCACAAGGGGTGCCGAAGCCTCCCTGACTATGGGTTGCAGCCCAAAGAGGCAGTTGTGGCCGCCGCTAGGGGTCACCGCCCACAGCATGGTGGTGTTTCCCCTTCTCCCACCTATGTGTATTCCGCAGGATTAAGGGGGGGGTAAAACACAGTTGCTAATATTTTTTTTTTGTTTTAAAAAAATACAATTATCATTTTATATATATATATATATCTATTTTTTTTTGAAATATGTAGACTCCCAGAATAAAATATTTAAATGTATAAATGTATATATATATATATATATACACACACACACACAATAACACACTTAAGCAAATCTATGAGTTTTTTTTTTTTTTTTTTTTTCCAGTATTATTATGTTTGTATAAACCATGCAAAAAAATGGTAAAATAATGACAACAAGCTATAGATGAAGTTTTCATTTTTATTTTTATTTTTTTGTAATATGTTAATATGTATGCTTTACAATTCTTTTTTTTAAATTATTATTGAAATCTCAAACAACAAGCTAGTAGATTTAGAATAATGCAATTCTCTCTCTCTCTCTCTCTCTCTCTTTTTATCTAATGCTAACTTTGGAAATAGATGACTATTTAATTTTAAATACATTTTCTGCAATAAATAAGTGACAAAATGAAATAGCTAGATTTTATATTCTGCAATAGATAAAATGACAAAATGCAGTAAATTTTATCAGCAACTACAATGGCCTAGAAACATTTACAATCAACTTAAAGTTAAATATATTAAACCTAATTCACTAAATTTGTATTTGTATTTAACTCAAAAAGGTTTATATGCATGGTTTTCCCATTTCCATAATTTTATTTGCATGAGGAAATAAAAGAACTTTAATTTTCAAAATAACATGAATGCAACAACTTTATTTTTGGTAACCATAGGACTTAATAAAACTTATACATTTCATTTTTGCAAAAACAACTAAGTAGAATCATGCATTTCTTTAAGCATTTTTTTTTTAATACAATGTAGATGACATTACAAATGGGTTTGAAACACTTCTAGTCTCTCCTTTCCATTGAATGAGAACTTAAAATATAATACATATATTTCTTTGCTTTTGGAAAATAAATACAACATTTGGCTTTTCTTTACAAAGCTACAACATAAATACATCTTTTTTTTCTAATCTTTTCTGTAACTCAAGTAAAAACTAGCAACTAATTTCCTTCTTTCTTTTCCTTCCCATCCCAAGCAACCTACAAATAGAACAAAAGGCTTCACCATGGAGTGCTCACCTCCCAGCCTAGGCTTACTAGAAGCCACCCCCGAGCTTGGAGAACCAAGCACTAGATGGGTTACACACAAACAACCACAACAAACAAAGGGGTAAACACCCAACAACAATTTTTCCACCCAAAGCTACACTTCACCACATCTTGTGATGATATTCCACGGGTGGAAGTGGACCAAATACCATTGAGGAGACTACAAGCATGGAACATCTCAAGCCACCTCATGGCAACCAAACACAACAAAATACATCCCCACATCCTTATGCCCCCCAAAGGCATATAAGCCATATCTTCTCTCCTTATGACCCCCGAATGCATACACAAGGCTATGCAGCAAGGGTCACAAAGAACACCCTTGAGATCACTCTCCATAAAGGAGAGCCTCTCACCCAAGGCTGTCATACTTCTTCCACCCTAAGACCATCCTACTCTCCCAAGAGTAGAAGGCCTTGGACACTCCCAATACAAGAAAAGCATAAAAAGAAACAAAGGAAAAAAATTACATTTTCTTCCACAAAGTAAAATACATATAAACAACTTTTTCCATACAAGCATTTCTTCAAACATACATATACAACATAAACAAAAAGAGAGTAAGAACCAACCTTAATCTGCAAAAAGGTTTTGATAGATTTAGTTGGGGATGAGCAGCCCAAATCCACACAATCTCTTCACCAACACTTGGCCAAAAATTCTATCCTACAACTATTCTTAAAAATTTGCATGATCTCTAACAATGGAGAGTGGGTGATTAACTCACTAAGTCCCTAATTCTTGCCTAAGAAGGCCTCTCTCAGTATTCCCAACCCCTTGGATAGAGTGAGAGTTCCCATTGGTTGGTCTTCCCAACCTCTTAGATGTTGCTAAAACTGGAAAGAGAAAAGGTAAGAGAAGATGGGGAAAAGAGTCTGACACCAAAATGGAAGGTTGTCTATCCTAGGAGGAACCTTCTAAGTTGAATTTTCGCTCACCTTGGAAAAACCACTTTTTGAGGTGACTAAACAGTCACATGGGAGTAGTCACATGTTTAAAAATACCCCTAACCCATAGGTATACCCTTTGGACCTTTGGAAAATCCCTAAAACTAACCCTAGGAGTCCATTTGACCCCTTAGAAACCCAACGGAAGTTAACCTACGGGTCAAACCTGAGTTGACCACTCCCAAGACTCCCTACCCAAGGCAAATTTGGGACCACACTCAAATGTTTGAAATGGCTTTGGTAGAAACAAACTCCCTCTAAGAGACAAGTTAAAATCAATGACACTAATCAACACATGTGTCAAGTGACACAACAACATACATTATAAAAATCACACATGGAATTTGTCTCTTGTTGGATTACACAAATTAATAAAATCAATTTAACACACATGCATCATTTACTTTCACAAATAAAATATGATACAAATAGGGTGTTGTCTCTCCAAATAGACAACCCCTGACATTACAAACGTACATAGGTCTAGGTTTGGTTCTCCATATTATTTCCATGGTCACATGGATAATTTTCCTGTGCATCTCAATTAACACAGTGGTAATTCCAAATAACCACAAATATATCATTAAACATATGAATTCGAATGCACATCAAATACTCATACAATTGATAGTAATAAATCAATATCTCATATATCCCAATTGATCCACATAAGCAATTATCATAATCCTCAAAATTAATCCATTCATATTATAAGCATCCTATTTCTATCATCATAATGAAGTCCTGCAAATCCAATAATGACATACATCATCACAAAGTAATTCTATTCTAGCATCATATAAAATTTCCTATCCATAATGTATAAAAATGAAGCATTAATATACGTCGATGTTATCCAAATCATGGAATCATATAAGTTTTAAATCCATAACGCATAAAAATAAAGAATCCAAAATAGTCTCATCATGAAAATGATAGAAATGCCAGGATGAGTCAGGTTAGGGCTTCACACCCTCCCCCTCTAGGCATGAACTTCCTCCTGGAGTTCATAAAAAAGGTGGGGGTGCTGTGATGTCATACGTGCTGCATCCTCCCATGAAGCTGTAACCTCATCATAGCAATCCGACTAGACCCTAACCTAGTCCAGCTCTTGACCTCGAAGGGCTAGCGTTCGGCGTGCCAAAATGCGAATGGGCTCCAAAGCTAGTTGCCCGTCTGACTCCACCTACAAGGCATCCCAATCTAGAATATGAGACTCATCATATATATATTTCCTCAAAACTGAAACATGAAACACATCATGGATGCACGACAGGCTAGGTGGCAATACTAAATGATAGGCAACTGGTCCTATCCTCTCAAGGATCTCAAATGGTCCTAGAAATCGAGGTGCGAGCTTAGAGCCCTTTCCATAATGGATTGGACTCTTATGCAGTCGCACTCTTAAGAAGACTCTGTCTCTAACCAAGTAGCTACGATCTATCCTCTTCGCATCTGCATACTTCTTCTGTCTATCCTGTGCCTCTCTAAGACGCTACCTAATCAAATCCACCTATTGCTCCATATCCTGAACTATCTTAGGACCAATAGCAACTTTGTCCTCTATGCAGTCCCAACTCAACGGTGTCCTACAAGGTCTGCCATATGGTGCCTGATATGGTGGCATCCCCAAAGATGTGTGATGCCCATTGTTATAGGCAAACTCTACTAAGGGAAGGTACTCTTCCCATCTGGTCTGGTGATCCATGACGTACATGTGAAGCATATCCTCTAACACCTGATTAACCCTCTCTATCTGACCATCCATTTCTGGATGATTGGCTATACTGAAATTGAGCTTAGTACCCATAGCTGCATGTAATGCCTTCAAAAAGGAAGAAGTGAAGAGGGAATCCTTGTCAAAAATAATCTTGTGTGGAATGCCATGAAGTTTGACAATGTCTTGCAAGAACACCTGTGCTACTAATGGTGCTGTGAAGGTAGTTTGAATTGGTGAAAAGTGGGCCACTTTGGTCAACTTGTCAACCGTCACCAAGATGGCATCATGGCGATGAGATGACACAGGGAGACCAATGATGAAATCATGGATATAGTATCTCACTTCCACTCTGGTATAGCATGAGATTGGAGCAACACACTTGGATGGTGGTGCTCCGCCTTGACTCTCTGACACTCGAGGCATCAGGCTACCAACTCAGCAATAAGCTATCGCATTCCTAGCCAATGATATAACTACCTCAAGTCTGCATGCATCTTCTTAACTCCGGGATGTGCTGCATAAGGAGCTCTATGAGCCTCCGTGATAATGAACTCTCACAATCCCCCAGAAGAAGGTACATAGATGCACCCTCTATGGCATAATAATCCATCAAACTCTAAGGAATAATCCACATATTTCCCTACTAAAGTTTCCTGAGATCGTATAGCCTAGCAAACCTCTAAATACCATCCATCCTCTGGCAATTGCTACATTATTTGATCTCTCAAATCCGTGCCCATAGATATGGTGTATACCTCTTGACGTCTCCTACTCAAAGCATCTGCAACTACGTTTTCTTTCCCTTTGATGTAGTGAACATCAAAATCATACTCGCACAAGAATTCCATCTATCTCCTCTGACATGCATTAAGATTTGGCTGAGTGAATATGTACTGAAGGCTCTGATGGTCTGAATGTAGCTCAAAATGGCGACCCAAAAGGAAGTGTCTCCACCTCACAAGTGCATGCACTACTGCTGCAAGCTCAAGGTCATGAGTAGGGTAATTAAGCTCATGAGTCTTAAGTTTCCTAGAGTCAAAAGCTATAGCTCTGCCATCCTGCATAAGGACTACTCCTAAACCCTCTAGGGAAGCATCTGTGCAAACCATGAAGTCAGCTGAGGGATCTGGCACTACAAGGATAGGTGCGCTAGTAAGTGCCTTCTTAAGTTCTTGAAAGGCCTTCTCGCACTTCTCCGTCCACTCAAATTTCTTCCCTTTACCCTGAAGAGAAGTAATAGGTTGTGCGACTCTAGAGAATCCCTCAACAAAATGTTGATAATAACCTACTAAGCCCATGAAGCTCCTAACCTCTATCCAACTGGTTGGCGCTGGCCAATCCATAATGGCTCTGATCTTTGATGCATCAACTAAGAGCCCATCACTAGATATAACATGACCAAGGTACTTGACCTCTGTTCTAAAGAAAGCACACTTTGACAAACTGCCATACAACTGATTATCCCTCAAACACTACAAAACTTGTCTTAGGTGCTCCTCATGCTCCATCTCATCCCATGAATATACCAATATGTCATCAAGAAATACAATCACAAAATGGTCAAGGAATGTGCGGAATACTCCATTCACGAGACTCATGAAAATAGCTGGGGCATTTGTAAGACCGAATGGAACCACGGTGAACTCATAGTGGCCATATTTAGTGCAAAATGCAGTCTTGTGGATATCACTATCCACTATTCTCAACTGATGGTACCCTGACTTCAGATCAATTTTGGAAAATACTTTGACACCTTGAAGTTGGTTGAATAAATCGTCGATCCTGGGCAAAGGATATCAGTTCTTGATGGTTACTTTGTTCAACTGATGGTAATCCATGCATAATCGGAGAGATCCATCCTTCTTCTTCATGAAGATGACTGGCGCACCCCAAGGGGATACACTAGGACAAATGTGGCCCTTCTCTAGGAGTTCCTCAAGCTGCATCTTGAGCTCATTAAGCTCATTTGTGGTCATCCTATATGGTGCTCTTGAAACTAGCTCAGCTCCTGGGACAAGGTCTATATGAAAATCAATCTCTCTACGAGGCGACATACCGGGTAACTCTAAAGGAAATACGTCTGAAAATCCCTTAAGGATAGGATGGTTGTCAATAGATGGTTCCTTTTCTTCTTCTTCTCCTCTATCACTAATGGTGATGGCAAATAACTCACATCCCTTTCACATGCTCTGCTTAAGTTGCATTGCAGAAATCATACGAAGAGACACGGGTCTCTGAATTCCAGTGATTACTATGGGAGAACCATGATCATCCTCACACTCGATCTTTTTCAGGTGACAATCCATCTTAGCTCTGTGGGCATAAAGCCAATCCATGCCAAGTACAATGCCATATGATCTGAGTGGTGTAACTGTAAGGTCTACTAAAGTGGTGATATTACCAATCTGAAGCTGACATCCCCTAACCTCTGATTCCACTGACACTCTAGCCCCTGAAGCTAACTCCACTTCCCAACTGACCTTTTGTCTAATTGCCACTAGCCTGCAACACTCCACAACCAATGGAGATATAAAAGAGTTAGTAGCTCCTGAATCAAATAATATAGATACACTGCTACCTCTGATCATACCTACAACCTCAATAACCGTGGCCTGATGCTCTTCCTGGCAGTTGTCAACCACTGCGAAGACCCTATGGGGCTTGCCCATATCCCCAACTATAGGCTCTGATGCTGCCACCCTCTAACTACTTGCCATCTAACCCTGAGGACACTCTCTCGCCATGTGTCCCATGGCTCCACATGTGAAGCAAGCGCCATGTGCTTGAAACTGCACACCCTATGGTCTGGAGAAGGATTGTCCCCCTGTTCTGCTAGAACCACTGTACCCACCCCTGGAGGACTACTGAGTCCTCACCGGAGGTGTGTAAGGAGCTTGAGATTGTTGATCGCACCTCTGACCCTGTGATTGACACTACTTGGGCTTTACACCCCGTTGACTCTACGGAGGCCTCTGGCTCTAGTTCTACTATGACTGCTACGGAGGAGGGGGTTTGGAGAACCCTAATGTGTGTTTGTTGTTACCCTTCCAATGGGGTTTCTGAAAACCGTAAGTCTGGGGTGTAGGGTTACAGTGTTGGGACCGATCCCTCGAGTCTTCTTCTATCAAAGCCTTTTCCATGGCAACCCGAAGGCTCCCTGGA